>NW_024062701.1:0-140088 GCF_006381635.1 Hibiscus syriacus
GAAGAGCTTGCCACTGATTGGTGGCAAGCTAGTCAGAGTTTTTTGATGGCACGGATGATGAGCAGCATCCACTTCCTCCAATTCGAGAGCCATCACCTCACCTAGAGCCATCACCCATCGTGACGACTATACACCTCTAGAACGAGAGCCATCACCTATCCCGTCATCATCGAGCCTCTTCTCCACCATCACCTCATGATAGGCGACCGGCAAAGATGCCACGACTCCTATCTCCCTGTTCTCCACCTCCACCTCAACGGGATGAGTCAAGGGAGTTACGTGATGAGGTCAATGCCTTGCGTGAGGAGATCGGTACTCTACGCGATAACGATGGTGCATGGCGTGTGGAGGTGTCAACTTTACGTGGTGAGGTTGCCGCTCTACGTGAGATGATAGTATCGTTGCAGAATGAGGTTCATACCTACGCAACGAGGTAAGTTTAAGATTTTCCATATTTAACTTAATGATAAATTTACTCGTAATTTCACTTAGATTAGCCATTTCACTTAGATTGCTTAGTAATTTATTCGGTTGCTGCCAATTCTGCTAAACTGTGTATTCTTTAACACTGTGAAATAGTATTTGTCTTTGTTTTGTCTTTTGGTTGAAAGTAAATTTGTTGGTTGCTGCCAATTCTGCTAAACTGTGTATTCTTTAACACTGTGAAATATATTTGTCTTTGTTTTGTCTTTTGGTTGAAAGTAAATTTGTTCGGTTGCCCAATTCTGCTAAACTGTGTATTCTTTAACACTGTGAAATATATTTGGTCTTTGTTTTGTCTTTTGGTTGAAAGTAAATTTGTTCGGTTGCTGCCAATTCTGCTAAACTGTGTATTCTTTAACACTGTGAAATAGTATTTGTCTTTGTTTTGTCTTTTGGTTGAAAGTAAATTTATCCATTCAAGTTTCAATTTGCAGAAGAAGAAATAGTTTACTTTCGCAACACGAAACTTAAAATCGCAACGCGAAACCAAAATCGCAACGCGAAATGAAAATCGCAACGACAGAATCGCAACGCGAAACCAAAATCGCAACGACAAGATCGCAACGCGAAACCAAAATCGCATTGCGATTTTCATTTCGCGTTGCGATTCTTTCGTTGCGATTTTCATTTCGCATTGCGATTCTGTCGTTGCGATTTTCATTTCGCGTTGCGATTTGGTTTCGCGTTGCGATTTTAAGTTTCGTGTTGCGAAAGTAAACTATTTCTTCTTCTGCAAATTGAAACTTGAATGGATAAATTTACTTCAACCAATAGACAAAACAAATACTAACTTCAGGGTATTAGTTTGAAACATATTTTTCTTTGTTATCTGATGCATTTTGTGAACTATGATAGAATAATGACTTGGGTGAATACAATGCAAGTTTGAAACATATTTGTCTTTGTTTTCACTGTTTAAATATCATGTCTGTTTATTTACTGATTTTTGTATTAATTATTTAGCGGCCCGATAGAGTGGATGCTTTACGTCGGGTTATGCTTGCACGACGGAGTTCACGCATCAGACAGCGTGCACGTGCTATTAAGTCTCCGTACACCCCAATAGTGCGAAGACACCGCAAGAAGAAGCCCGACTCGCCTGTCATCCCTCAAGAGTCCACTCCTATCGTTGAAGAGGCCCCCCATATCATTCCTCGAGAGTCCCCTCCCACCGTTCAAGAGGCCACTGTCATCATTGAAGAGGTCCCTCCCACCATTCAAGAGCCCGATTCACATGGCGTCATATGTAGGCTTCTTGAGAAACCCTCTGTCGTGCGGACATGATGGATTCAAGTTGGCTCTCGTATGAGTTACCGGCCAGTACCATACCGGTATCTGAAGAGGAGAGGGAACAACTACCGGACACAATTTTGGATAACACCCTTTGGGCTAAGACCGCAGTGATTTTTATCTACATGAGCGGAGCAAGGGGTGTTTCACTGACATATGCAAGCTCACCGATGATATCTTTTGTTGCTTGAACGGCCTTGGTGGGGCGTATTATTAGGGGTCGAAGACAATGGCTATTTCGATGGGGGGGTAAGTCTTATATTTTCTTATATTTCAATTTGATTAATTTTTTTTAAATTTATGTAAGTCATAATATATGTCTTTTTTTGTAAAACAGCATATCGATGCGTGGGTGACACGTCTTCTAATAATAAAAAACTTAAGAAAATAAAAATATACGATATACAATAATGCCGACGTCTTTTCACGCCGTTCACTTGAAGAATGCACGAGATGAATCATTTGATTTGGGCAATGGACAAGCTAAACTTATCCTGCATGGTGGGGGTCGATAAGGTTAGTATTTATTTTAGATTGAGTTTAAAGGTTTTATGAAATAAGTGCGCAAATGAATGAATTATTACTTATGATTGCAGGTTTATCCCTGTTTTGGAACGTAAACATTGGATTCTCGTCGAGCTTCAGCTCCCATCCCTTAAGACAATAGTGTATGACAGCATGATAATTACATATCATTGGCTGATTTAAGAGATGTTATTAAGGGATGGAGCTCTCATTTGGCTAAATTCTTGGATGCGATCAATTATTGGACTCGTTCTGGAAACAAGAAGCCAAGAAGCTCAATATTACAGTTATTAGAGACGAGACCGCGCCACAACAAACGAGCGGAGCCAGAGGAGATTGTGGTCCTCTCGTATGCTTGGCGTTGGAGCGTTTGACGACGGGAAGCATCAAGTATCTACCTCCCACCGATAGAGATAAAGCTGCAGTAGGCTTGTGGTTTCGGCATTATATGGCTAAATCGATATATACGAGACGCTGCCTACCTGCATCCGCGTTAAAAATGTCCATAAACAATTGGTAAGTTTATATACTTTTGGTTTGAAAATGTTTGGTTAAGTAACTAGAATTCAATAATTTGTAGAAAGTGTTGTCTGAACAAATGTTTGGTTTCTGCAGTTAATCTCAGAAGTGAACTGCGTGAAAATGATGTCGAGCTGCAAAAGTTGATTCAATAGTTTAATTGATTGTTTTTTGATTGTTTAATTGATTTGTAAAAGTTGATTCAATAGTAGATGATCGGAAATAAGAATTATTGCTTATTTTTTGATTGTTTAATTGATTTGTAAAAGATGATTTGTAAAAGTTGATTTGTGTAATTGATGCGAACATAATTCTTATTTGTGCTTGTTTAATTGATTGAAATGTAATGGTTGATTTTGTTGATTTCAATCTGCATTATGTTGAAGGCAAAAATGACTATCGCAATGCGAAATGAAAATCGCAACGAGAGAATCGCAATGCGAAATGAAAATCGCAATGCGGAAATGAAAATCGCAATGCGTTTATAATTTCGCATTGCGATTATCTCGTTGCGATTTTCATTTCGCATTGCGATTTTCATTTCGCATTGCGATTCTTTCGTTGCGATTTTCATTTCGCATTGCGATTTTCATTTCGCATTGCGATTTCCATTTCGCATTGCGATTTCATTTCGCATTGCGATTTTCATTTCGCATGCGATTCTCTCGTTGCGATTTTCATTTCGCATTGCGATTTTCATTTCGCATTGCGATTCTCTCGTTGCGATTTTCATTTCCGCATTGCGATTTTCATGTTGGGATTTTCATTTCGCGTTGCGATTGTATTTTCCGTGTTGCGATAGTCAAATGCATGCCTAATAGTGATAACAACTGAATAACAAGAGTTGGTTAAGTCAAATGGTTGGCCTGAGTCATTAATTCAACTGAAAATGTTAAAAGTTCACACATAAAATCCACATAATACAACGTTTGCATTTAAAAATCACCTAAGTTAACAGTCTCAAAAGGTGAAGCCAATCGTGATTGGGATTTTAAAGATGATTGCCTTTTGCTTGACACCATATGAGCTTTGGATTTTGATGAGGATCCATATTTGGTAGAGGAAAAGATGATTTTGATGGCACTGGTGATCCACATGTCAACCTTGTATGACCACTTTCCTTGCACCGACTACATGTCGATCTCTTCTTCTCTTCACCCTTAGACGGTATACGATCGTGACTTTTTTGGTCGGCCAGGTAGCCTTCTGTCCATGGCTGGTGGCAAAACTGTTTGTAAGTCATCTGGTATGTCCCACTCAGAAGGATGTGGAATAGGGTAGACAATCTCGGCATAAGTCTGTCGATAAACTTCTGTAGTGTAGCAATCCATAGCGTATGCGCTTGAATCATCTTGGTTTAAATGAAGAGCAACTTTTATAACATGGCCACACGGATAACCAGATGTTTGCCATTTCATACAACTACACGTCTTTGCATTTAGATCGACTAGCCCATTTAAGTTATTATCCAGTACTTGAAACAAAGTGTTTGAACATGGTTCAACTCTCCATGACGTTGACTTCACAACACGTTTCGTTATCTTTTTTTCAGTCCATGGTGTAACACGATGTTCCAATGTTCCTGTAAATTTAAATAAACAATACTTAGTAAAATATATAAATATGATAAGTTACGAATTCAAAGAAATAATACCTGCATGGTTTCTTTTCTTGTAGTACCACTGTTGAATAGAGGCTCGAAAAAACTCCATTAACATAGTAATGGGTAATTTCCGGGAATGACGACTTAGAGCGTTGATTGATTCTGCACTATTAGACGTCATGAAACCATATCTTGCTCCAAGTTGATGTACTCTTGACCATCTTTCAAACCCGACATCTTCTAGTGTTTGAGCACACTGAGGCAAAACACGTCTTAAACAATTTATATGCTTATTGAAATCCACTTCCCGATAAGCTTTTACAGCCTTCCAGTATGTCCATTTGTGCTTTTTTATACTAGCAGACCTTGATTTTAGATTTCTATACAAATGAACACCACAAAGTCCATGAAAGCATCTGGGAAACACCTTCTAACAGCGTTGTCAATTGAGTTTGCCCTATCGGATATGATTGTCAGATTGCTAATAGGACCTATGCAATCCCTAAGATGCCCCATAAACCATGTCCATGAATCAGAGGTTTCAGATTTGCCAACCCCGTAAGCTATTGGCAATATCCATTGTTAGCATCCATGGCTACTGCTAATAAGTTTACTCCAAGGTATCGACCTTTCAAATGTGCTCCGTCAACTATAATAACTGGGCGCATGCAAGTAATAAACGAACGAATCTACAAATAATATACACAAGAAATATAATCATTTAAATGTGAAATGCATGTAACTAACAAAAATGAGTCAACAAAATTATATTGATTTACTAACCGTAGCACCAATGGCGATAAACAGCAACTCAAAGCGTCCATCTCTATCTGTTTTGATATGAGTTACCGACCCAGGATTTTTCAGCTTTAAATTGTGACAATAAGCCGGCAGTTGGGCAAACGATGGTTCTGGCGACCCCCTCAACAATTCCAAGGCATAACATTTGGCTCTCCAAGCTTGAGAATATGATATACTAATCTTGAACGAGCATTCATGTCAGTCATAATTTCATGTCCCCGATATACCCTGCCATTCAAAAACATTAACTCAGCCAGAAAACCACCCAACACCTTTTTGTTTGCCTGTCTATGGTGAGGAAAAACGAGGGTTCTTGAACATGTATGTTTATCAATAAAAGTCCTAACTTGAAACATTTTGCAATCTTTTATTCTCTTTGCATCATACGCCACGTACAGTTTTGTCAATCATACACCTTGTTTCGAAACGATCTTTGCTTGATTTGTTAACTTTTAGTTGATAGCCATCTTCCACACATTTTGTATACAAAGCTATCTTCAAGTCTTCCTTTGTATCAAAACAATCATCTTTCTTGACACGAATAACTTTTGTGTAACAATCAACTGCTTTCTTTGCCAACTCTTCTTCCGGTAACTGAAGTAATTCTGGCATATTCAGTTATACTCCCGTGGCATTTTCTTTTCTTCGGGGACTTTTTCTTCTTCTTTTTCTTCTTCAGGATTATATGAATTACAGAATGGATGTTCAACATGTTCATTCACAGTCGTAACTTCCTCCTCATTATCATCAACAACATCTTCCTCGGCAACGGGTGTTTCATCATCAAAATTCGGGTATTGACCAATATTAAATCATTACACACATGGTCTGTTTCTTCTTCTGAAACATCATCAAAATCCGTGTATTGACCAATATCAAAGTCCGGATATTGACCAAGACCAAATTTCGAATACTGACTAGTACTCACAATTTTTTCTGTTGGCTCATCATCGTCTAACTGGTCAATACGAAAACCGGAAGTTGGTGCTGAAAGTTGATTGGGATTTGGATTAGAGAAAGGTTGTGGGTTTTGAGAAAAACTTAGTTGATTACTACCCGCTACTGACCCAACAATACTACTTCTAGGTTCAACAACATACAATGTAACATCATCTTGTGAAACACTAATGTAAGCAATGAATCGTTCAACATCTTCATTGTCGGTTAACAAATAAACTTTACCATTTCTCTGATAAGATAGCCTAAATCCACTTAGGGGCTCTAAATTCAATTTATTTGAAACACGTAGCATTAGAGTTTCATAAGTTAACTTTTGTAAAGACAATTTTAGTTGAAGATTCATGGGTAAAGGCATATATTGTAAAACACCATGAACATTATCCCATGACCCTCCAAAACACAAATCTATCCAAACATGATCAGATGATTTCATGGTTGTAAATTAATTTACTAAACAGACGAGCTGCGAAACTAAAACCTGTTGCCGGATTGGGAAGGATGTCGTTGGATATAGGAACGGATGTCGCCGGAGAGAGTGATAGATGGAGATGGAATGAGTTGCGATTTAGGGATTTAGTTTATGATTTCAGTGTTATATACCAAAATTTCAGTGTTGTGATTTACAGATTCTCGTTGCGATTTACGGATTATCGTTGCGATTTACAGATTCTCGTTGCGATTTACGGATTATCGTTGCGATTTACGGATACGCGTTGCGATTTACGGATTATCGTTGCGATTTACGGATACGCGTTGCGATTTACGGATACGCATTGCGATTTACGGATACGCGTTGCGATTTACGGATACACGTTGCGATTTACGGATACGCGTTGCGATTTTATGTATTATCGTTGCGATTTACGGATACGCGTTGCGATATACGGATACGCATTGCGATTTACCCATACGCGTTGCGATTTACGGATACACGTTGCGATTTACGGATACGCGTTGCGATTTATGTGTTCGCGTTGCGATTTTCATATTCGCGTTGCGATTATTGAAAATCGCAATGCGAATTTGTACTATCGCATCGCGATTTTCAAGAATCGCGTTGCGATTTTGGAAACTGATTTGCGATTCTGGGGATCGCGTTGCGATTTTTATTTCGCGTTGCGATTTTGTTGGTCATTTTGGCAAATCCAAAAAAAGTTGGTTAAAATTGTATATTATAACTTTTTTTTGGTCACTGAGGCGATTTTCTCTAAAATTAATACCAATAGCAATATCTGGACACGTTAGCACCGATGTCGTGGGATTATGTAATAACGGTGCACGCCAAAATCGTTTAAATATTATTTTTGTGATTAAAAAAAACTAAATGCACATCACGTTCTTCTCACTCACCTCGATTCAAGAAACTCTCACGTGTTCTTCACGAGCTTCACGTCTTTACGAGTTTAGTATAATAAAAATATATTATTTTTATTATTAAACCAAATAATGTTATTTTTTTCCTTGGAGGGTTTGGTATAACTTCCATTGGTTTTGCCTTAGATTCTACTCAATTTAAACCACTGGGGTGTTTTATTATGGCCCTAATTACAAAATTAATCTTCAAGCCTTAAAGTTGCTGGTCACTTCCCTTGGGATTTATCTTTTGCTAAACTTTCAGTATAAAAGTCATATTCAGTACATCGTAATTTTAAGGCTTAAGAGTCGCTTCTATTTTATATTTGCCGAAAATTCAATTTATTATTTTTACCCTTATAATATTTCCGTATTAGTTTAATTTTCGAAATTACACAATTTACATCTATGTTTAAAATATTTATTATTGTTTAGGATTTTAAGTTAGGGTTTATATGTTAGGAGTTAGGAGTTAAAGATTTGTAATGTTTAGGATCTAAAATTTAGGATTTAGGAAATAATATTATGTAATTAAATAGTTTTTGAGGACTATATTGATGCAAATATACTACAGGGATGAAAATGATAATTTTAGTCTATTACAGAGAAAAAATAACCCTTAACCCTAATTTTAATTAGACATTCATATAAACAAATATACATAATATAAAATTATTTTTTAAATTGTATTTTTTAAATTTATAATTTATTATTTTTTAAATTTGTAATTTTATGACTTTTATTTATTTTTAATTTTTTTATAAATACTTAGAATTATTCTAATATTTTTAAAATTACAATATTTCTATCCAAATATTAAATAAACTTTCAAACTTTTAATTAAAATTAATAATATATTTAATTAGTAAAATATCAAATATATTATACAATTTAACTAAATATTTAATTAATTTCTATATCAATCCATCATTATAATATTAATTTCAATTAAAATAATGGATTTAAAGATAAAATTGATGCACACTGAATTTAATTTAAAACAGAAATAAAACTATCTTTAAGGGAAAAAAAAAAGATCCAAACAAATTGAAGCACGGTGAGTTTTAACCCTGAGTTGGAATGCTTAACCATGGTCCGCTTTTTGCAGTTACAAAAATGAACATTATACAACAAATCCTTCCCCTCTTCCCCTCTTACCCTTTCCCTCCCTATTCCTCCCTTAATTTTCTGTCTCATGATTTGCTACAAAGAGGGAAATTTAACGGAACCCCCTTTTTACTTCTGCTTGCACCTCAACTCTTAACTGATCCTTTTGTTTTCTGTGGAAGTTTTCTTTTTACTCCTCAAAGAACACTGCCCAGCGACTTTTCGACACTCTTCTGCTGAACCGATACTTGCTTTTCCCTCTAAACCGGTGTGTATTACCGCCTCTCTTTTTTTACGCTTTGATTGAATTTTTTTTGGGTTCTCTTGATTATTTTTACAGGACCGTGAGATCTGGAAATGAAAAAAAATGGTTGCTTTATATTGTTCATGTAAAGAAAGCCTCCTGGTGGTTATAGTTTAGTTAGAAATGCATTGAGGAAAAGATTTGTTTATTTTTTAATTGTTTTAAGGGGTGAGATTTGATTTTGGGTATTTGTTGAAAATTGCATCTTCATTGATTATTCAGTTTTATTGAGGTAGTTTAGGGGATGGAAATTGAAGTGGGAATGGGGGGTGAAGCATGGAAGGATGAAGAGAAGGCAATTATTGCCTCTGTTTTAGGAACAAAAGCATTTGACTACTTGATGTCAAGCTCGATTTCGAATGAGAACCTTTTGATGTCCGTATGTAGTGACGAGAATCTTCAAAACAAGCTCTCAGATCTCGTGGACCGACCCAACGCCTCTAACTTTAGCTGGAACTATGCCATTTTTTGGCAAATTTCGCGGTCCGGTTCAAGCGGTTGGGTCCTTGGCTGGGGAGATGGGTGTTGCAGAGAGCCTAAACAAGGAGAAGAATATGAAGCTATTCGGATTCTTAATCTGCGGCTCGAAGAAGAGACTCAGCAGAAGATGAGGAAAACTGTTTTGCAGAAATTGCACGATGTTTTTGGTGGATCAGACGAGGATAATTACGCACTTGGTTTGGATAAGGTTACTGATACTGAGATGTTCTTTTTAGCATCCATGTACTTTTCTTTTCCACCAGGAGAAGGTGGTCCGGGTAAATGTTTTTGCGTCTGGGAAACATGTTTGGATTATGGATGCTTTGAAGTCGGGTTCTGATTATTGTGTTCGGTCCTTTTTGACAAGGTCTGCTGGAGTTCAGACCATTGTTTTGGTCCCTACTGATGTTGGTGTTGTTGAATTGGGATCCGTGAGACTGATACCTGAAAGCTTAGAGTTGTTGCAATCGATAGTAAGTTCATTCTCATCTAAGTCGGCATTGTTTCGGGAAAGGCAACTGGAAGTAGCAATGCCGTTGGTGCATGAGAAGAACATTATTTTGAATTCAGCTATTGTGGAGGGATTGCAAGTGGGAGTAGCAATGCCAATGGTGCATGAGAAGAACGATGAAAATACTGTTGTTTTGAATTCGACAATTGTGGAGAGATTTCAAGGCATTCCCAAGATTTTTGGGCAGGATCTGAACAACACTTCGAATGGTCGATCCAGTTATCGGGAGAAACTTGCTGTTAGACCGACATGGGGAGCACATGTTAATGGAGGTAGGCTTTCATTTTCAAGTAATCAAAATGGTCATAATTGGTCACATGTTCATGGTGTGAAACAAGGGAGCCCAATAGAGTTTCAAGAGTTTGCCAATGAGGCTCGGGATGAGTTTCGGTTTAACCATCATCAGTCACAAAAGCCAGTTCAAAAGCAGATTGATTTCTCTGGGGCTACGTCAAGGCCTTACGTGAGTACTCAGCCATTGGGTGCTGAATCTGAACACTCGGATCTCGAAGCACCATGCAAGGAAGAGAAGCCGAGTGCAGCTGATGAGAGGAAGCCCAGGAAAAGAGGTAGGAAGCCTGCTAATGGAAGAGAAGAAGCTCTTAATCATGTTGAAGCAGAGAGGCAGCGGCGTGAGAAGCTGAACCAACGGTTCTATGCCTTGCGAGCCGTTGTGCCCAACATATCAAAGATGGACAAAGCTCATTGTTAGGAGACGCAATTGCTTACATCAATGAGCTTCAAGCAAAACTTCAGGCCATGGAAGCAGAGAGGGAGAAGTTTGGTAGTACTTCAAGACTTTCACCAGGGTCGGATCCTAATATAACCGTAGAGAGTCATAGCCGTGCTCCTGATATCGATGTACAAGCTGTTGATGGAGCAGTTGTTGTAAGAGTTAACTGCCCTTTAGATTCACATCCTGCATCAAGAGTAATCCAAGCATTCAAAGAGGCACAGATTAATATAGTCGACTCGAAACTTGTTGCAACAGATGATACTGTGTTCCATACATTTGTGATCAAGTCTCACGGACCGGAACCTCTAACAAGGGAACAGTTGATAGCCGCATTTTCAGGTGAACCGAATTCCTTGAAGCCATTTTCATCGCATGGATAGCACGCTCGGTTGCATTTAAAACAGTCCATAGGATTTAAAAAATTATAGCAAGGGAACGAGATTCGAAGCTCCTTCAAAGGTTTTTGACATACAAGGTAGTGCAGCAGCAAATTGTGTGTGATTGTTTATATTATATATTATGCCATAGTGAGGTATATTTGCAGGATTACTTAAAATGTTTAAGTTTAACCAACTTATGCCTTGTTGGTTGCTTTAGAAACTGATTCCCCCTTCCTTCATTCATTTTTTCTTTATTTACCCCTAGTCTTTTAAATATGGGTATACTCTGCTATGCCATTTTGAGAAAAAAGGAAACTTATTTGTCCAATTGAAACAGAATCTATGATAAGCTAGAGAATCATGTTTGGGGGGTATGAAATTTGACAGTGAAGATGTTTTGGGTTTTGTAAGCATTTGGTTACACTTTCCACTTTTTTCTCTCTTTAACTCTTCTGTGCCCTGATGCTCTCTCACAATTGTGGTACTCTTTCAACCGAACTTTTTACAATTATTCGACTTGACGAGTCTTATTTTACAACTCGAACTTGATTTGAAAATTTTTCAAGTCGGGTATATAAAATTCTAGTGAAGTCAAATTTTCAAACTTTTTTTTAGATTTAATTATAAATATTTATAATATTATGATATAATTATATTCCAATCTAAATGATTTTTTATAATCATATACAATACATATGTATTTCTTCTTCACATTTTTTTTCATGTGTGATATATAGTCGATTGATTCTATTCAAACTTAAAAATTAAACCATTAATTATTAAAATTTATATTTTATAACTCGATTTGATCTTAATTTTTTAAAGTCAAATTATAATTTGAAGTCAATTGGGATTGAGTTTTTTCTTCTTTAGTTAAGTTAAAAATTTGATTTTTCGAGTTAAGTTGTGTTTTACTTACTCATTGCTGAGTTTAATATTTTTTCAATAGACTACTTATTTAGTTCCTAAACTATCAGTTTTTGATTCGTTTTAGTGTTTAAATTTTTAATTTTTTCAAAATTATATCTAATGTGTAGTTTTTATTTCATTTAATACTTCACTGTTAAAAACGTAACACATTTAGTATCTAAATTATTAATTTTAGTTCATTTCAATATTTAAACATTCAATATTTTTAAAAAAAATTGATGTTAAATTTTGAACATAAGTATTACAATGAAACAAAAGTCAAATTATAATATAGTTTTAAAAATAAAAAAATTAAATATTAAAATAAATCAAAATAGATAATCTAAATATTAAATACGTAATCTATTTTAAAAAATAATTCACAACTTACCATTTAAAGTATATTATTTTTTCCTAGCTACTTTGCAACTTAAATGGTTTATGCTGTCTCTTCAAATTTTCACCTGAGTTAACAAATTCTGGACCGATCGAATTACACGATACGAAATCTTAAATTTAAGAATGACAGCTGGTCAGATATATGTATTTTTGTAAAGTTATCTAAATCTTTTTTATTCTAAATTATTTATGTATTATCATAAATTAAATATTATGGTCAGTTAGATAATCAAATCTACAAACAATCGGAATTTAAATGTACAATCATATGTTAAATATTTAAATTTGTTAAAATTTGAGATGATCAAAATCTAAATTCTCTCAAAAATATTTTTTTATTTATAATATGAAGTCGGATTTTTAAACACACCATTTATATAAGTAATATGAACTCTCATAATAAATGTCTGAGACTGAGAGTGTCTATTTACGTATATTTCAATTTTATGACGAATGGTAATTTCGACACCTAAATTCAATAATTATCCAAAATCGTAATATCTATAAAAGAACCTACAATCACGTTGGGTCCCCAAAACATAAATAAACGTGGAAATCTCAATGTAACAAAATTTCAAAATCTTTATAAACTTATGATATGAATTTAAGATTAATTTATTCTAGGTTCAGGTTAACGTGTTATTCAAATTTTATTAAATGAAAATTTCAGTTCAGTACTATAATTAACAAATTTTAAATTTAATGGTATAAACAATATAATGTTAAAAGTTAAGTAATATCCAACGCAATTTAACTTTAAAATACATTAGTTTATTACATGAATCAATTTTGATGGATACAATAATTAAGCATCAGGATACCAAAATTCTAACAAATCTGGAGTAAGTATAAGAAAACATCTATTCTAAAAGAACTCTCAATCATTTAACATTAAACGCTTACAATTTTGATTTTCGAACCCTGGACCACAAATAATAATAATAATTCTTAAACTAGTCAAGCTTTATATGGTAAAATAATTAATATAATTTTGTTTAAATTGACCTACTCAAGATTGAACCTATTTTTAGAGAGCTAGCGGTAACATTTACCCATTTGGGTTAAGATTTTGAATGCCGAAAGGGTTCTTTAAGGATGGTAAACGGGTATAATTTTGAGGATTTCGTATCGTATTCACTCCAATTGGAGCGGGGATGAGTATAATTTTAGTGGGTAGTGGGCGGGTGTGGATTTATAAAGTGGCACCCGTCGCGGGTAGTGGGCGGGTGATGGGTTTGAGACCTTACTCGCCCCGTATCCGCCCGCCCTCCATCTGTCCACCCCATATCCGTCCGCCCATTAAATACTCATTAAATTTTGGCCAATTATGAATTTATGTATAATTTTAGAGACTAATTTATAAATCTTAATATTGTATAAGATATAACTTGTAATTTATGTACTTTAAAATCTATGTTAACACTTAACTCAGATAATCCTTAGTTTATTTTATTATGCTTCTTAATGAATGTGTTTGTTTTATGTTTGTTGCTTATGTATAACTTAAGGTTGTTGTCAGGCGAGTCTAGTCGGATAGTCTCCAGTTGGGTAGTGGGTGTGAGGATGTATTTGAGAATCTATCCGCTTGGGCAGGTGTGGATTTAAATTTTTTTATCTATCATAAATAATAAACGGATAGTAAATTTAAAAATATTAGATGAATATAAAGATGGAAGGAGTATCCGCGCACCCGACACGGCCATTTGTCATCCTTGGCCATCTTGAAGGTCTGCTTAATGAAATGCCACGTATATCAAGTTTTAAGCTCAGAAACCGCCTCTATCCAGTTGACTGTTGAAAATTAACAGAGGCTATAAATTTGGGATTTTGAAGAAAAAAATTAAGAGAGAAAAATTAGAGAACTGATACGATTGGGGAATGGCGATGGAGATGGAGGAGCGAGGAAAAGTTGGGACTTTGATAGAAAAAGCTACAAACTCGACGGCTTCCGAGGTTGATCCACGCTTCCTCAAAGCAATCAAATCGGTGGTCCGTTCATCCGATAAGGAACTCCGACTGGCGGCCCATACCCTCATGGACCTCATGAAGCGCGATCATTCCCAGGTCCTTCTATCCATCCTTCTTCAATGAGTTTCTAAAAAACATATTTTGATTTCAGCTACATTTCCGGGTTTCCCCCTTGCTTTAATCCAATTTTAGTTTCCTTTATGCATGTTGTGCAGTCGGATTTCAAGAGTTTCTAGTTTTTATTTTTGAATTGAAATTTCGGATCTGTTCCTTTTAATTATAATTCATTTAGTTTTATAAATTATGAAAACAAAAATCCAAAGAGACTGGTGTTGAGAGAATTTTAGCTTATGAGAGTTGTGATTGCAGGTTCGTTATCTCACGCTTCTTATAATCGATGAGCTTTTCATGCGGTCTAAGCTTTTCAGAACCCTTGTGGTTGAGAAGTTAGATCAGTTGTTGGCCTTAAGTGTTGGGTTTAGAAGAAATATGCCACTCCCAGCTCCTTCAGCAATTGCTTCCACTTTGCGTTCTAAGGCAATTGAGTTCTTGGAGAAGTGGAATGCATCTTTTGGGATTCATTACAGGCAGCTTAGATTAGGTTTTGATTATCTTAAGAATACTCTCAGGTTTCAATTTCCTAATCTTCAGGAGACCGAGGCCAGAATAGAACGAGAGAGAAGGGAAAGGGAGAGAAGGACTCGGGAGATTTTACAGAACAAGTTTGAAACACTGAAGACGAATTTTAGTTCTGTTAAGGAAGAAATACGGGCTACGGTTGATGAGATTAGACAATGTTTAGATATTGTTCGTACTAAAGAGGAATGTGTGCCTCCCATCCTATTGGATGATGAAGATTTTGTAGAGTTTCGTTCTGCTGAATTGAGGCAGATCCGCCTTGACTCATTGAAGGAAGGAGAAAAAGTACATGAGAACAATGATAACAAAGTGGTTTTCGATGCATTAAGAGAGCTGTATAAGCTTTTAGTGACTAAGCATCTGGTTTCAGTACAAGAAAGCATTTCTATTCTCATAAGGGTTGAAGTGGCTGACAACAGGTCACGAGATTCCATGCTAAAGGAGTTGATTGATATACGGAACAGTCTTATGTCTGTGAAGAAGGATTGTGAAGAATCTGGTTGTGCTTTACCCAAAACTGCAAAAAATAAAGAAGAGGAGGAGGAAGATTTCTGGGAGGAAGGTGACTTTGGATCAACCAACAATGGAGCTACTACTGAACCTGAGAAGCGTAAGGAGGTAGAAAGTTCTAATGCAGATGAGAAAAGTAGATCTGTTGAGGATAGGAATTCCAAGAAATCCAATAATCGAAGCGAAAATCTTGCTAAACTTCCAGCTTCAAGCAAGGTGAAAGCCAAAGATAAAGAACGCGGTAACTTGAGTTCTAAGGGCAAAGAGATTCTGGGACCTGAAAATTCTGTCTGGAGTGACCTTTTGGCCGAAGCTCCAGTTCTCAATTGGGGTTCTTTCTTGGATAATTGGGGCTCAGTCTCTAATAGGGATACATTAGCAAATCAGAAAGGCTTGGAGCTTGACAATCACTGGGGAAGAGTAGATTATGATGCTGTGATTCCAGCTGAGAAAATTGCTGAATTGAATCTTCAGGCTACTATTTACCTGGAAAAGTTGGGAGAAATCCAACCGTGCCGTGCACCTTTGAATAAAGGTGGACTTTGTCAGAGAAGAGATTTGAAGATTTGTCCATTTCATGGGCCCATTATATCTCGAGATGATGCAGGAAACCCAATCAATCAGAATTCTTCAACAGATAATACAGATCCTGATTTAGGCTCTGGTTTAGCAGAGCAGTTGGCAAAAAAAGCTGTGAATAATGTTAGGGAGCGAGATAAAGAGGAAGCAAGGAAGAGAAAACTTGCAAAACAGTCATTAAAGCGGGAAAAGCTTGCTAAAGTTCGGGAACACAATGAAGTTGTTCTTCGTGACGCTGCAATGGCTTCAACATCAATATCAGCAGCTTTTGGAGAAGACATGGAGGAGACTATTGGAGAGAGGTCAGTGGGGAGAAGAAACAAACAAACTCTGGCATCCATGCTGCGGAAGAAAGTTACGACAAAAGATAGGTTAGCTCAGAGGCTTCTAAACACCAGGGCAATAGATGCAACAATAAGACAGATGACCCAGGGTGAGGATGCAACTTATAAAGAAGCCTTTCCCAATCAATGGTAGATGGTTTCCTATTGAGTATGCAGGCATTTCTTGAAGGGCCATGCCGATAAATCCTTGGGCAAGTACTGGTCAAACAATTTCAATGGTGTTCGTGCGAATATATAAAGCACAAACTGATTGAATATTCATTGCATTAATGAAGCTATTTCAATCAAATTCCTCTTCGAGCTTGAGGAATCTAGTTGTACCATTGTGAATCAGGTATGATGAAACATTTAAGCAAAGAGTCATTGTATTGTCAGTTTTGTGACATTCACGTGTTTTACTCAGTTTTTGAGGATTTCATTTTACATATTCTTGGAAATAAATAAAGAGCTAGAATGTTAGGCCAGTGTTTTATACAATAAAGGAGATTTTCTCTCATTGCTAACTCCATCTGATATATTGACTGGAAATTGAGCAGGGACTGCTTGACAAAAACTCCAATGACAACTTCATGCAGGTTGATTGCTTGTATGGAAAATGATTCTGCCATGTAATTTTCTGTCAAAAACAAATTAAGAAAGCTATGGAGTTATATATTTTCATGATTTATCCGGCCTAGGACATAAGATGTAGTGTCCATAAAACTGTTTACATCATTTGGATAGGTACAATACAAGTTCTTCCAGGACACAAATTGCTATAATGTTCCTTACATACAAAACCAGGAGGAACCAAAAGGTATATTTTGTAAGCCAGCTCGGACTTGGGACATAGGAAGAAGGTTGGAACTGTTCTTTTTTTTTTTTTGCTTGGTTTATATGGCAGATTGGATGGCGACCGATGGTATTAGTTAATGTAGTAGGGTGAGCAGGTGACCTTCCTTATCAAACCAGTAAATATAAAAGTACCAACTTCAAGTTTAATTCAATTAATTCATGTATTCACTTAAAAAAAATCAACATTTACAGGGTTAGAATTGTTTGGTGCTGATTAGCCTGATTTCTCTGAAGTTTAAGTAACGTTGATCCCAAGTCACCTCTTTATGCTATTGTTATCCCAATATTTATATACGACCATGACAACAATGATGTTGACCTGAGAGAGACATCCCATTTTGAATATTCGGTTGCCAAAAATAGGATAAATTCTCAAGCAAAAATCATTGAGTACATTTTTCTCCATCCTAAATAAACACCAGGCTTTCACCATGACATGAATTTGAGCCTGGTTTCAACTCATGTCATATCCCACCGCATTTCTTAAATACTAAAGTGGTGGTATTGGGCTTCAAAATTTTTCTTTAAAATTTTAAAAATAAATAAATCAATTAAATTCAATGTAACATATATTCGATCATACTAAAATAATTAATTGTTACAAAATAAAAATACATACGAAAATTAATAAATATCTAATATAACATGGATTTTTAGGAAAATATATATATAGAAATAGAAAAGGTTTCACCCACCCCATACAATAAACTTAAAGAAAATAACCTCAGTGACCAAAAATCCTAGATAATATACGATTTTGACCAACTTTTTTTGGATTTGCGAAAATGACCAACAAAATCGCAATGCGATCTCTAATTCGCATTGCGATCTCCACTATCGCAAATTCGCGTTGCATTTCACGTTGCGATAGTGGAAAATCGCAACAACAACTGTAGACTATCGCAACGCGAAATGGAAAATCGCAACGCGATTTTCAACTATCGCAACGCGAAATGGAAAATCGCTTGAAAATCGCGTTGCGGTTTTCCATTTCGCGTTGCGATAGTTGAAAATCGCGTTGCGATTTTCCATTTCGCGTTGCGATAATTGAAAATCGTTTTTCCATTTCACGTTGCGATAGTTGAAAATCGCGTTGCGATAGTCTATAGTTGTCGTTGCAATTTTCCAAATTCGTTGCGATAGTCTACAGTTGTTGTCGCGATTTTCCAAATTCGTTGCGAAAATTCGTTGTGATAGTTAAAAAAAAATATTTTGTTTCTCTAAAAATATAGTATCCGCGCGGACGTGTCGAAGACACGTATTACCACGACACGTCCCGACCCGACCCGACCCGAACGGCGGCGGCGGCAGCGCGCGAGAGTCCCCCTTGTTCTCTATCACTCAACAAGGAAGTGAGAAAGCCAAGCCTGAAATACTATTCCTAATAGTGTTTCCAATACTATGTGGGATTTGAGCATTACCAACACTTGTTCCCAATACTATGTGGGATTGAGCTTTAAATAGTGATATTATTTTTGAATGTTTTGCTTAAAATTGCAATAATCGCGATTGATTGTAGATTGACTTTTAATTATGACATATTTAATCGTATAATACTAATGCAATTGGTTGCTAATTCAGTTGTTTTAAGGTGCATGATTGTTAATTGTTTCCTGAATAATCACATTGTATTGGAAACAAGTGTTGGTAATGCTCAATCCCACATAGTATTGGAAACACTATTGGGAATGTTATTTAAAGCTTGGCTTTCCCACTTCCTTGTTGAGTGATAGAGAACAAGGGGGACTCTCGCGCGCCGCCGCCGCCGTCCGTCTCGTGGTCGTGGTCGTGGTCGTGGTCGTGGTCGTGGTCGTGGTCGTGGTCATACGTGTCTTCGACACGTCCGCGCGGATACTATCTTTTTAGAGAAAATTCTTAAGAAACAATTTTTTTTTAAACTATCGCAACGAATTTGGAAAATCGCAACAACAACTGTAGACTATCGCAACGCGAAATGGAAAATCGCAACGCGATTTTCAACTATCGCAACGCGAACTGGAAAATCGCAACGCGAAATGAAAAATCACAACGCGAAATGCAACGCGAAATTGCGATAGTGGAGATCGCAATGCGAATTAGAGATCGCATTGCGATTTTGTTGGTCATTTCCGTAAATCCAAAAAAAGTTGGTCAAAATCATATATTATCTGAGATTTTTGGTCACTGAAGTTATTTTCTCTAAACTTAATCCAACTCGTGGCTTAGACATGGTTGAGATGGAAATAATTTAATGAGCAGCGCCCACTAGCAGTAAATATATAGCAAGCAGCCAAGAACATTATCGGGGTAATGGAGACAACTCACCGCAAAATCATATTCCAAGCTCTTTATATATACATATATTTTTTAACAAAGGCTGTTTAACCATTGAAAAGTTGAAAACTTTGAATCCTTTAATACTACGTAAATGCTACTAGACGCAGTAGTTCATCATTCAGATGGAAAAGAACTGGTATCATTCAAATGGAAAAGAACTGGTATCCTAATAATTTTGGCCTTTTTTTAGTAAAGCTTTCTCTTTAACCTGAAACCCTTTGATGTTGATCATTTGTCTCTCTGGAAATATAGACGGTGACACTTACCGATGAAGAAAAGCAAAAGAGACTCCAAATGGTAGTTTTTTTCCCTTTCTCCCTTCCTGTATAGAATCTAGATTCAATTAATCTTTTATAAGGTTCAACCCAGTTCATTCTTTGTTTGCTCTTCGATTTAACTCAAAAAAACTGAATCGCCATCCCACATCCAAAGAAAAGACCTTCTAGGGCTACGGAGCCTTAACTTAGCTTTTAACCATTTGACTTTATTTCTTCTCTTAATTTATTATCGTTGATTTCTGCGTATTCTTCTCTTCATATTTCCTCTCTTTAAATTTAGTCGGGTCTTACGTTTCTGTCTATAGACAGAGACTTTTAAGCAGAGATTTATTTACGGGATTTATTTATATATTTATTTATTTATACATACATTGCATTTTATCTTTACTTTTAATTTTCACGTAAGTTGTTCTCAACCTGACGTTGGGACAGCCTACTACCCTACCTCCCTTTATCTCATTGTATATGGGAATAGGGTTTTGTTGTTGTTGTTGTTGTCAAGATTTTAAATCGCTGTCGCGTTTATGTTATTTTGGATTTACTGTGATTGCGACCGTCGCGAGCGCTATTACGACCTTCGCGAGAGCTATTGCGGCCGTCGCGGTAACTAGGACGGCGACGAAATTGTTATGTCGGGGCCGAAATCACGGTCGCGAACCGTTTTTTAAAACCCTGATTGTTGTTGTTGTTATACCCATTGTGGAATAGCAGATCAAATTTGATTGCTTTTTATCTTCTTTCGTATGGAATAAGATAGCATAGATTGTATGACATCTTCAGATGTGATTGATGATGATGAGATCCATCATCAGAACCAGCTGCCTCCATTGTCAAAGCCCCCGTAGCAACAATAAGAGTGCTGTGTCATCAGCGGTTCATCCAAGTACCACCAGTGTTCATGAACTCCTTGAATGTCCTGTCTGTACCAATTCTATGTACCCTCCTATCCATCAGGTCAGTCTTTAATCCAGTTTCTTTTGTGGGTTCCTCTTTTCTTGGAGAGAAATCACTTTCTTTTCGGGGTTTGAATAGTTTGGATTTCTTTCTTTTTTCTTGGTTCTTATGGTCACTTCCTGGTTTGAGTGATTCCTTTAAGTTTAATCTCTTATGTTGGATCTATGTTTTATCGGGTTAGAATAGTACTAAGATTGTTGAAACTTGTTGCCTTGTATGTTATTTTTGGGAGACTTTGTTTAATTGATTCATTGATGTGGGGTTGTACTTGTGTTGGAGAGGCTGAATGAGCATGGCATCAGTCTAAAGTTACATGTTCTGGGAATTCGATTTTTGGAATTCTTTAGTTCGGTTTTGATGGTTTACTTAGAAGTACGGTCCACTGTTTCATCAAGATGAATTCTTTGTCTTGCTTTTCTTATCAGCCCTTTCTATGAGTTGCCTACTGTCTCGGTTTTTATCGATCGATGAAGTAAACATGAGACATATAATGATGAACTTTGATAGCTTTTCTATGACTAGTGTAGAAAAGGAGCAAATACAAAAGGACGATGAACTGATCACATTCTAATTGTGAGAAATCAACACTTTAGCTTTCTACCTATCTGGCCCTCTATTCATAACGATGTCTTTTCCGATCTGGCATAGCAATCTATGAATTGTAAACAGAAGTGACCTGTGTACATGTTTGTTATGGGCTTATGGGAAGGATATTAGAAATGTGAAGTTTCAAGTGATTTTCTGGAAGCTAAGAAGGTCAAATTGAAAAGAAAACTAAATGCTATCCAGTTAGGAAAATATATGAATCCATATCGATTCCCACGAGAGTTCACTAGGATGTTTCGTAAGACAAACCAGTGATATGTCTTTCAAGTTGCTTAATTTCACAGAAAAAATTAGAATAATAATTTCTTCTACAGGGTAAGAATGCTGATAAAAAAAATGTGTTTATAACTATAGTAATTGAAGAGTGTCTTAGGGTCTGTTGTTTCATTCATCGTTCTCGCAACTGTATGCATTGCATTAGATGAAGCATTGCCTTGAAATCAAGTAAATACTGTTCATTCTTTCTGAGGATGAGGTGGCTGGTTAGGCTTTTGACATAAAGCTCTGCTGATGCTTAGAACACCCTTGTTTCGTTCGTCGTGTGCCAAACTTCGGCATATTGTATTTTTTTTTTTTGTTTTGGTTTAGACAAGTTGCACCTGCATGTTTCTATTTTTTCCCTGTTGTGTTCTGATAGAACATATTGATCTGAAAATGGTTCACAAGTTGTACCAATTACTTAAATTGAACATTTCAATAGGACTGGAATTCTCATTGTCTTATGCGGAGCGAATCTACCTTCTCAAAACAATTTGGGACCTTATTATAGGTGTTTTAACTATTTGTTGTACCTTAGTACCACAATGGGCATACCCTCTGTTTAGCCTGTAAAACAAGGTACACAATCGGTGTCCTACTTGTAGACAGGAGCTTGGTGATGTTAGGTGTCTAGCACTAGAGAAGGTAACTGAATCACATGAACTGCCTTGCAAACATACATCGCTTGGATGCCCACTGTACCACAGTAAACTCTAACACGAAGCATTATGTAACTTCAGGCCATACAATTGCTCATATTCTGGATCAGAATGTTCCGTTTTTGGTGATATTTCATTTCTTGTTGCTCATCTAAGGGATGACCACAAGGTGGACATGCATTCTGGATGTACATTTAACCATCGTTACGTCAAATACAATCCTCGGGAAGTAGAAAACGCCACCTGGATGCTTACGGTGAATTACATTCATTTTAAAACGCCTTCCTTCTGATTAAGAATTGAGCTATGTATAATTTATAGATGATGAAAATGAGATATACATCTTGCTGGTAGTCTATTTCATTCTTATGCAACATGGTCTTGCCAAATGTAAAACTCCATTTTTCTGCTTGGTCTCTTTGCCTCACTGAATCAGTTTGGCGATTTACTTTCTTTAAAAAATATAATGGAAATATATATTTAACTATGTAATCCTTCCTAATCTTCTTTGATGTTGATAACGAAGAACATGCTGTCGATGGATGCTCGTTGCCAGTTATTCAAAATTTCCAGCCCTGAAATTGCAAAGTATATTAGTTTCTTTTAATTTCCCGAACATGAAATGGTTTGTATCTTTTGTCATGTATGTTCAGGTATTCCACTGTTTTGGCCAGTACTTTTGTCTTCATTTCGAAGCCTTCCAGCTCGGGATGGCCCCTGTTTGTATGGCTTTCCTTCTTTCATGGGCGATGAGATTGAAACTTGCAACTACGGTTACAGCCAAGAAGCTGGGGGAAATGGTAGGAAACTCATCTGGGAAGGCACCCCCAAGAAGCATAAGAGAGAGCCACCTAAAGGTTAGGGATGGCCACGACGGCCTTATCATACAACGTAACATGGCACTTTTACGTTAAAAGTCCAAAGGTTGACAACCAACTTTGAAAATGGTTTTTAAAGTTTGGTAAATGTTTTTTTGAAAATGGTTTTCAAAGTTTGGTAAATGTTTCTTTGAAAAATATTTTTCAAAGTTTGGTAAATATTTTTTTGAAAAATGTTTTTCAAAGTTTGGTAGATGTTTGTTGAAAATAGGAATGAGTAAATTCACTTTAGTCATTGCAATGTAGGGTATTTTCAAAGATTAGTCCCTAAGTTTCAACTATAAATACCCTAGCTCATTTAGCTTCAAAATCTCAAATCCCAAAAATCAGTTCTTTCTCCCAATACTAGATAGCTTTCTTGTGAGTAGTGAGTGTTTTTGTAAACATCTGTAAATTTTTTCTCTTAGTAAAAGATCTGCAGCGGTCCGGAGACGTAAGCACAATTGGTTGAACTCCGTTATCAATTTCGGGTATTATTTTTCCGCTTTTATTTCGCATTCTCACTAATCTGGTTATAGGAAAATTACTCGTACTCGGTTTATTTCCCAACAACTGGTAATCAGAGCTTTTGGTTGTGAATTTTGTCAATTTTTGCAAGGTTACTATTCATTACTATTAATGTGAATAGTGAATTTTGTGAATAGTAAAAAATTTTGTCGGCGATACGAGTTTATCGACGGAGGTGTTATAATACACGGTGGTTCACACAAATTGTCAGAAACGATCCGAAGAAGCCAGATTCAAGTGGGAGCGATGGCTGCAGACGAAGGGAAGGTGAAAATTGAAAAGTTCGATGGTGCTGACTTTGGCTTTTGGAAGATGCAAATTGAAGATTTTCTGTACCAGAAAAATCTATATCAATCTCTCTTAGGAAAACAACCAGAGGGCATGAAGGATGAAGACTGGGCTCTTCTCGACAAACAAGCCCTCGGAGTTATCCGACTGACGTTGTTCCGAAATGTTGCTTTCAACATAGCAAAGGAAAAGACTACGGTGGGTCTTATAGCGACTCTCTCCAGTATGTATGAGAAGTCATCGGCCTCAAACAAAGTTCATTTGATGAGGCGATTATTCAATTTGCGGATGGCGGAAGCGTCATCAGTGGCTCAACACCTAAATGAGCTCAACACAATCACAACTCAGTTGAGTTCCGTGAAAATTGAATTTGATGATGAAGTTCGAGCTTTAATTCTCTTATCATCTCTACCAGACAGTTGGAATGCTACTGTTACAGCAGTCAGCAGCTCGTCGGGAAACAGTAAATTAAAATTCGACGATGTTCAGGATCTGGTATTGAGTGAAGAAATTCGACGAAGAGAATTGGGTGAAGCATCAACCTCCTCAGCCTTGCACATGGAGTCTAGAGGGAGAACTTCATAAAGAAATTCAAACCGAGGCAGATCGAAATCCAGAACGGGAAAATCAAGAACGGGAAAGAAATATTTTACCTGTTATAACTGTGGCAAGAATGGTCATTTTAAAAGAGATTGTCGAGCACCGAAGAAAAATATCTGCGCACAGGATTCTGCCAAAGTGATAGAGGAGACAGGTGATGCTATGATTCTAATCGTCAACAGTCCGACTAAATTATGTATCTTGGATTTAGGGGCATCTTTCCACTCCACCCCATGCCGAGAAATCATGGAGAACTACGTCAGTGGTGATTTTGGGAAGGTTCATCTAGCCGATGATGAAACCTTGAAGATCGTCGGAAAATGAGACATTCGATTAAAGTTACCAAACCATACCACCTGGACGTTGAAAGGAGTGAGACATATTCCTGGCCTTAAAAGAAATTTGATTTCTGTAAGACAACTTGATGGTGAAGGATTTAGCACAACCTTTTCAGGCTGTGAATGGAAGATTACCAAAGGAGCACTCGTCATTGCTCGTGGTAAGAAAACTGATACTCTCTATATAACCTCAAATTTAGAGAATATCATTGCAGTAGCAGATGCTGATGGAAAATCAAACATATGGCACCAAAGGCTTGGCCATATGAGCGAGAAAGGGATGAAGACGCTTTTGTCAAAGGGGAAGTTGTCGGATCTAAAGAATGTAGATGTCGGACTATGTGAGGATTGCATCTTTGGCAAACAAAAGAAAGTCAGCTTTGCAAAGATTGGTAAGACACCCAAGACTGAAAAGTTAGAGTTGGTTTATACTGATGTATGGGGACCATCTCCAGTTCCATCTCTTGCAGTCTCATTATATTATGTCACCTTCATCGATGATTTTACAAGGAAGGTGTGGATTTATTTTCTGAAGAATAAATCAGAAGTCTTTGATACTTTCAGAAAATGGAAGACCATGGTGGAAAATGAGACTGGTCTGAAAGTCAAGCGGTTGAGGTCTGACAATGGAGGAGAGTACAGAAATAGGAGATTCAGAGATTTCTGCATAAAAAAATGGGATCAAGATGGAGACAACAGTTCCCATGACACCGCAGTAGAATGGCGTAGCAGAGCGCATGAACAGAACTCTAAATAAACATGCCAGAAGCATGAGGATACATGCCGGATTACCCAAATTTCTATGGGCTGAAGCTATCAACACTGTAGCTTACCTGATCAACCGTGGGCCCTCAATTCCTTTGGATGACAGAATACCAGAGAAAGTTTGGAGCAAGAAAGAAATAAACATTTCACACTTAAGAGTGTTTGGTTGTATTTCTTATGTACACATAGACTCCGCTGAAAGAAGTAAACTTCATGCTAAGTCCAACAAATGTGCCTTTGTTATGACTTCGGCTACCGGTTTTGGGACTATGAAAATCGGAAGATTATCAGAAGCAGAGATGTCATTTTCAATGAGAGTGTGATGTACAAAGACAAGTCAACTATAGAATCAAACAGCTCCAATACCAAAGTTGAAACAAAGGAATTTGCTGAGTTCTAGGAGATTTCTAGAAATGATGTTCAGATCAGTCCAGAAGCAGTTCAAGAAGAACCAAGCACACCGGTATTCTCCTTTTTTGCACTACTTATTGCTGACTAACAATGGTGAACCAGAGTGCTATGATGAAGCAATGCAAGTGGAGGATTCAGTCAAGTGGGAGTCTTCCATGAAAGATGAGAAGGACTCGCTTATGTCAAATCAGACGTGGGAATTAGCTGAATTACCACCAGGCAAGAAAGCATTTCACAACAAGTAGATTTACAGGATCAAGGAAGAGCACGATAGGAGCAAACGCTACAAAGCGAGATTGTTTGTCGAGATTGTTCGATAGCTTCATGGGTAGCAGTGGTCTTACCAGATGCCAAGCAGATCATTGTTGCTACATCAAGAGGTTCGACAATAGTTTCATTATTTTATTGTTGTACGTTGATGACATGCTCGTTACAGGCTCAAACATGCAAGAGATTGTACACTTGAAGCAAAAATTGTCGAAACAGTTTGTTATGAAGGATCTGGGCGCTGCAAAGCAGATTCTTGGGATGAGGATCAAGAGAAACACAAAGTCGGGGACTTTGATGTTATCACAGGCTGAGTACATCAACAAAGTACTCTCCAGGTTCAACATGCAAGATGCTAAACAGTAAGTACACCTTTAGGTGTTCATTTTAGACTCTCCAAAGAACAGTCACCAAAGACGGAGGAAGAACGTGCACACATGATGAAGGTGTCGTATGCCTCAACAATTGGAAGTTTGATGTATGCCATGGTTTGTACCAGACCAGATATTGCTCATGCAGTGGGAGCTGTTAGCAGGTACATGAATAATCCGGGCAAGGTACATTGGGAAGCAGTCAAATGGATCCTCAGATATCTGCGAGGTACCACAAACAAAACACTTTGTTTCAAAGATGGAGATACGATACTGACAGGCTATGTAGATGCTGACTTAGCTGTAAATGTTGACATCAGAAAGAGCACTACAGGGTATGTCTATACTCTAGGAGGAACCGCAGTGAGTTGGGTTTCTCAACTACAAAAGATAGTTGCTCTCTCCACAACTGAAGCAGAATATGTCGATGTTATGGAAGCCAACAAGGAGATGGTATGGCTCCAAAGTTTCTTGGAAGAGTTAGGCAAGAAACAAGAAAACAATATCTTGTATTGCGACAGTCAAAGTGCTATCCATCTAGCAAAGAATCCGTCTTTTCATTCCAGGACGAAGCACATACAATTGCGATATCATTTTATTCGGTCTCTTCTGGAAGATGGGATTTTGAAACTTGAAAAGATTAGCGGAGCTCAAAATCTGGCAGACATGTTGACAAAGACGGTGACCACAGACAAACTGAAGTTGTGTTCAACTTCAGTTGGCATGCAAGAATAACAAGACTAGAAATGATGTTGCATCGATCGAGGTGTGAAGACATATTAAAATCAGTTTCAAGTGGGAGATTGTTAAAAGTCCAAAGGTTGGCAACCATCTTTGAAAATGGTTTTCAAAGTTTGGTAAATGTTTCTTTGAAAATGGTTTTCAAAGTTTGGTAAATGTTTCTTTGAAAAATGTTTTTCAAAGTTTGGTAAAGTTTGGTAGATGTTTGTTGAAAATAAGAATGGGTAAATTCACTTTATTCATTGCACTGTAGGGTATTTTCAAAGATTAGTCCCTAAGTTTCAACTATAAATACCCTAGCTCATTTAGCTTCAAAATCTCAAATCCCAAAAATCATTTCTTTCTCCCAATACTAGAGAGCTTTCTTGTGAGTAGTGAGTGTTTTTGTAAACACCTGTAAATTTTCTCTCTTAGTAAAAGATCTGCAGCACTCCAAAGACGTAAGCACAATTGGCTGAATTCCGTTATCAATTTCGGGTATTATTTTTCCGCTTTTATTTCACATTCTCATTAATTTGGTTATAGAAAAATTACTCGTACTTGGTTTATTTCCCAACATTTTCTTCTCCGGTGAGGATAGAAAAGAGCTGAAGCTACGAGTAACGGGGCGGATATGGAAAGAACAACAAAACCGCGAAGGCGGTGCCTGCATACCCAACCTTTGTAGTTAAAAACACTCCATTTTTGGAACTCAGTTGCAAAATCCGTGCAACTCCGTTATGCTGTTTGCTGCATGTTCTTGTGTAATATTAGCAGTAACCTGCAAATCATTATTGAGAGTTGTTGATTCTGTATGTATATTGGAAGGCTTTAGCCCTTTCCTATAGCCCCAACAAAAAAGTTGACGAAATACAGTCTAAAAATGAAGTTGCTCCATCAATTCCCCATGCAAAAATCTATCTTTTTAGTATCAAATAAAGAAAGATAATGAAACCACCATATAATATTATGGTTTTCAGAACTGGATCGGTTCACTGGTTCAATCGGTCGAATCGGTTCGATCGGTCAGAAGAACCGGACGACGTCATAATTATTTAAAAAATTAAATAAAAATACCAAAAATATTTAATAAAAAATAATTTTGTATATCACAAGTCATATTCAAAGCAAGTCATAATATATATAAGTTAAAAACCATAAAATCAAGTGAAACAAAATGATTCAAATTAACTACAACATAATATTTAAGGTAAAACATATTAAATAATAAATATAATTATATAACTATAATTAAAAATAAATTTGGGGCTAAAAAATCATAACAAAATGATATTGTTTGATTTAATTTTTTTTTTAAAAATAATCTCACATGGCTAAGAAACATAAAATAACATCTCAAAAGTCTAAAGAGTAAAAATATGAGAACAAAACAATCTCACATGGCTAAGAAACATAGAAGAGCATCCCAACTAACTTCTATAAATAATAGAGGTAATTTGACATTCAAAATCATGGAGTCTTTTAGTGAGCATAGAGTAAACTATTCTCACTTCAATCAAGCTCGAATTTTAGGCTTCAATCGAGCTTCTAATTTTTTTTTGAGTTCAAGCTTTTTCGAGTTCAAGTTTCAATATTTATATTTCGAGTTCGAGTTGAACTTGATAATTTTTAGTTCGTGAGTTTGAGTCGAGTTGAGCTTACTTTTAAAGTTTGAGTTGAGCTCAACAATACTCGAGTTCGACTTGGCTCGTTTAACAAACGACGTCGTTTGGTTTAATTTTTTTTTTAAAAAAAAACAAAATTTCCGGTTTTTCTCGGTTTTTTCCGGTTTTCAGCCGGTCCGGTTCGAACGGGTCAGCGGTTTTGGCCGGTTTACTAGTAGCGGTTCAATCGGTGTAGTTTGAACCGGACTAGACAGCGTGTAACACCCCAACCCGTATCCGACCAGGATACGAGTCCGAAGTGTCACATTGACTTTTCAAAAATTTATTCGTGTAAAATAGTGAGTAATTTAAAAACTTTTATAACATTTAAATTATTCAAAACATTTACAAAATTATTCAGAGCTTATACAATATATTCTTTTGATTACATGCCAACTAGAACTTTATATACAAAAATACATATTATTCACCTCTCTTCTGATCTGACATTCGGTAAGGAGAACTGACCTGTCTTGTTCCTCTTTACTTTTCTTTTTTGCTTTCCAAACCTACGTGTGAAACAATCACATGTTAAGTCGATGACTTAGTGAGGCATATAAAACATATAATATTTCATATAACATAAAGCATACATAAACATATACCATCATTATCATAATCTCTATCATTATCATTAAGAAACGCACATAACATCATATGGTTCATGTAACACATTTCAAACCACTTACCTTTGATAACCATTTATAAACACATCGTATACATATCACATTCAGTATGCTTGTTTAATCACTTTATTAACCCATGTACACTAGTGAGAACTTAAGGTATGTGAGTACATTGAGGTTGTGCACACATATGCTGTCACCACAGCTCGATCAATGTCCCGAAGGACCAGTCCATAGATTCCGAAGAACCTAGGTAATCAGTCCATATGTCCCGAAGAACATAGGTAAACAGTCCATATGTCCCGAAGAACATAGGTAAACCCTCGACCCTTGGCATGTCAACTATACCGTAGTTCTCATATCACATAACATGGGCATTATCATTTAACAGTTCACATTACTTGTCATTTCTCTTCTGTCACATACCACATGTATGTGTAACCATGTATTCCTTATCATATCACATGTATCACGTATTGCCTATTCATATGTCATTTCATATAACATATATCATATGTGCATGTAATCACATAGATCGTATCATATAGCTTCATTCATATCACATATATTCATATAAGCTCATAGCTTCTTTCACATATACATGTAATCACTTAGTCTATTTTCATGTAATTCTTTTCACTTCTCATATGATTTTATATTCATATCTCACGTAGCTCATATCACCTTGCATTGTTTCATATAAACATAGATGTCATATCTTGTTCGCATATATTTTCCATATAACTCATATATCTCATAGTTCTTTCACATAGCTCACTATCATATTTTCATATCATATATCTTATAATAGATTCTTATATCATCATTTGTTTCCTTTCTACCTATTCATAATCACATTAACATGTAATGCAAGCAATATGTATTAATACATACATGTAATCACATAACTTATACCACATGATTCATCTAGTCATTTAGATCATTGTCTTTTAACACATATCCCATAATCACACAAATCATCACATAGATTACCAATCAAATCACATTTTAGGAGTTACTTCTTATCATAGTAACTCCATCACTAGCTCATCGCAAGCCAATGTTTATTCAATAATATAAGTACAAATTAAATTGCACTCACCTTAGCCTTGCTTTGATTCGATTATAATCCTTTGATTATTCCGGAACTTGTTTAGGCCCAATATCTATATAAATATATCATTTCAAAACAACTATCAGAAGCCTAAACTTTAAACTTGATGTTAATAACTTAAACCGGTTTAATGAATCAAATTCTATTTTTTTTATTTAGGGGGGAATCGATACCCCTAGGGGAATTTGTTCCCGGGGAATCGATACCCCCCAGGGGAATCTGTACCCCCTGGATATTCTGGAAATTTTCGTCCAAGAGGGGGAATCGATTCCTTTCATAGGGTATCAGTTCCCTCTACCCAGAAATTGTATTTTAACCCCGAAAATCATCAATTCTTCACTTAATTCTTCTATTTTAAACCCCTATCATGTCATTAAACTCAACTACCATTACTTAAACCAACTTATATCCATGAAAATCATATATAACTTCAAAATCCTATCCTTCATATGTAATTCAAGAATCATACTCAAATTTCAATATGTTCTAAATACAATTCTAACACTTCTATCTTCTTATTCTCATAGATGACAAGTCAAATTCAACTTAAAATTCAACTTATCAACTCTATTCCATGAGTTCATATAAAAACTCGTTTTCTTAAATCTCTTATAACTTCTTCATCTTTTGACTATAAGACAACTTAATATTTCCTTAAGCTTAGTTATCATCTAGTGATCATAACCCAAATTTTAAAACAACAAATAATTAACCAAATAGCAAACTCACCTTTGATGTCTCTCTCTCTCGTATGGAAGAAGAAAGGAGATGAAGTAGAGAAAATATCTCCTCATCCTTATCCCACATGCCTATATATATCATTTAATTATAATTTCCAAGTCAAATGATCATTTTGCCCTTTAATTCTTTTAATAATTACTAACAACTTTCAGGAAATATCTCCACATAAATCATTAAACTATTCAACTATTCTACTTTAATCACCATATTCTAAAATTTTTACAATTTAGTCACTAACCCGTATTTTGGGATGTTACACAGCGGTTCCCGGTTGAACCGATTGAACCGGCCGATCCGATCCGGTTTTCAAAACATTGTATAATATCCAATGTCAAAACTTTGAAGACACATGGAAACACATGAATGGTTAGTTGCATAAACAATAAAAAAGATATCTTTTTTTTTTTTGTTTAAGATTAACCAAGTGATTAAGGGCTTAATTAAGTAATTAACTGGAAGGGGTGAGTTCTTTGGGGAGAAGAGAGAAAAACTGATGGTAATCCTAGAAAGTCGTAGAATAGCCAATCCTTTTCTTTCATCTTCCTCGAGGATGAAAAGAAACAAAAACAGGTCAGACCAAGACAACAATGGGGATCATCGCACTTTTGATCATCATTTTCCTTCACCTCTCTACCATTGTTTTTAACGTCACCATCTTCTCAGCACAGAAATTCAGTGAGACATCCCATCTCTCGACCGCTCCCTCTCCCTCTCCCTCGAAGACCAGACGCCGATCAAAAGCCAGTGCCCCGGAAACCAAATAAACCACCTCGCCATCAGCCAAAGTACCACCTTCCTCGATCGGAGATAAAACAAATCCTCAAGGCACATAACGAAGCTCGAGCACACGAATCCGAACCACTCTACGTGTGGGATGAAAGCCTGGCCCTGTACGCTCGCCAATGGGCGGATAAGCGCATCAATGATTGCCGTATTGTCCACTCCAATGGACCCTATGGAGAGAACATCTTCTTGGCGGCCAAAGACCACTGGAGCATTCCTAAAGCCGTGAAATCATGGGTGAACGAAGAGAAGTACTATGACAAGGAAAGCAATGTTTGCCAGCCAGGGAAAATGTGCGGCCATTATACACAGATTGTGTGGAGGGATACGATGAAAGTAGGATGTGCTCGAGTAAAGTGTGAAATGGGGGGCGTCTTCATTATGTGCTCCTACGATCCCCCTGGGAATTACCAAGATGAAAACCCTTTTGCCTCGCACGAACAGTGAGGCAGGCAGCCCATCATCATAGAGAAAGGTACTTAGGGTTGTTTTGTAATGGTGACTAATTGTTAGGATCATTTTTGTTAGACTGAAATATTCTCTTAGCGAAACTAAACCTATTTCTCATTGTACTAAAACCCGACCCTTGGGATGTTAGGGTTGTTTAAATAAAATAAAAGTAGAAAGCTTTTCTCTCTATATTTTATCTGCTTAATTTTAACGGCCTCCATCTTAGGGATGGGCATTTAAATCCGACCCAATCGGGGTGGGGTTTTTTTAAAAAAATTTAAGTTCAGATCAGGTTTAGTGTAAAAAAATCATATCCGACCTGAAAAAATATATAATTTTATCTTATATATTTATAGATAATTACAATAATACCCTTCTATATATAATTTTTTTTCAATTAAGTCATTATTTTTATTGAATAAAAATAATTTTTTATTATTATTTCGGTTCGAGTCGGGTCGGTGAAACCTTATTTTGGTCTGATCGGGTATCTGGTGGAGGCTCTCTTATTCTCGGGTCGAGTGGACCAAAAACCCGACCTATACCCATCCCTGACCATACTCAACAGATGGAGGCCATTAACATTAAGCAGAGAAAATATACAGAGAAAAGCTTTCTACTTTTATTTTATTTAAACAACCCTAACATCCCAAGGGACGGGTTTTAGTACAATGAGAAATAGGTTTAGTTTCGCTAAGAGAATCTTTCAGTCTAACAAAAAAGATCCTATTCTTTTTACATTTTCTACTCCTTTTATTGTTTGTTTAATAACTGGAAATCTTCATTTTTTGGCTACTTTTTGACTCAGTTGTGACAGTTCAGTTTTCTCCGAAGTCCCATTTATAATTCCATTTTTAAAATAATTTCATTTTTTCTTATTCAATTGAATTATTGGATTAATAATTTTTATTAATTGTCATTGATAGTTATTATGTTAAAGCTTAATGAAAAAAAGTTAAGGGTCTAATATTTTTTTCATTTTATGTGTCTAATGTATTTTTCGTTCGAATAAGGTGTTTAATATTTTCGACGTTATTATTTTAAGTGTCTATTCTGTAACGGTCGTTAAAAGAACTCATTACTTTGCCTATATTTTTTTAGCATTTTAACTCCAACATTTCAATTTTGGTCAAAACAACCCTGATGAATAGAAACTGTTAGTTACCTAACGTTCAACACATATTGTTTAAGTGGTGACATGACACATGCCACGTAATCAAAGTATGAAAATGTCATGCTAATAACATGTATTGATAATTAGTTAATTAACGGTATACATCCAAGATGAATTGTTTTGACCAAAAATTAAAACGTTGAGAGTTAAAGTACTTAAAAAGGGAAAATACGTAAAATAATTATTAATTTAAATGTCTAAGAGCTAGTTTTTTTTAATTTAAACATTGTTCTTGGTTAGAGAATTAGGGAAAACTTAAGTAACAAAAATATGAAAGAGCATTTTTTTAAAAATTTTATAACTTGTAAAAAACTCAAAATTATACTTTTAGAAAATATTTTTAAATTTTAAAAACAAATTATGAATATTTTTATATTTTTCATAAATTATTGTTTAAAAATGTTATAAAACTATTAAAACAGTGTTTTAATTAAAATTAAAAAAATAAATAAAACATTACTTATTAATTTAATATATTACATTATAACTTTAACAACAATTAATGAAAATTAACAACCACATAAACATTATATAACTTTTAATAAATTCAATAATTAAAAATATTGTTTTAATATAATTCCCTATATATAAAAAAATCGTTAATCACAGGGTTTATCAGCACTGCAAATTACTTAGTCTGTCTACTTCAGAATAAAGTTTAGGGTAAACTACGTCAGATGCACTTGAACTTTAGTCTATATATAAATCATAATATTAAACTTTCAATTGCTTAAATTATAGGACCAAATTTTAATTTTATATTTGGTCATATTATTTCACCATTAACTCTTTAGTGAGATGATAATCTGAATGGCAGTTATGATGATGTCCAAAATGATCTAAAATGAAGTTGTTTTATTAAAGAAAAAATTGAAGGAAAAAACATCAAATGCACTTTTAGAAATTTAATGCGAAATAAATCAATTTAAAATGGTCTAAAATGATTTTTTTTAGAAATTTAATGCGAAACAAATATGAACGAAATTAAAAAAAAAATCAAATTATATCCCATCGAAATTCATTGGAAAACAAATCAATTTTTCTCACTTTTGTCAAGCTTTCTATTGTAATTTGTGAATGGAAGAATAAATATTTATATAAAAAATTTCAAGTAAAATTATTATGAAAAATACTATATAAAATTAATATATTTCTTATATAAATAATCTTTTAACTAATAAATATTATTAATTAAATTAAATTTTAATATATAAATATATAACCAATAGAGATTAATGTTAGTTCAAATGATAAACAATTTGATATTATTTAAATAATGGATTGAGTTCGAGTAAATTATATAGATATATAGAGTTTACGACTTTGATGGCCCACGAGCTATAACTCGGCCTACCTGATCTCGTGATTACCAAATGCGGAATGACTATAAGTAGTAGTCCCCCAATCAGCCAAACTCCACAGCATCAGAAACACAAGTCCTCAGAGCCAAATTTCAATTTCTAGGCTTTTAGCTAAAAACGTCTCTTCATGTTGCTTTAATCCCAAGCTCAGGCATGGGTCATCTTCAAGCAATGCTCAGACTTGGTGCCTCTCTTATCCACCAACAATGTGCACTCATTTTAATCACTTCTCACCCTGTTGTTTCTTCAGCTGAATCTCAGCTTATCTCCAATTTTCTCTCTGCATTTCCTCAGGTTAACGAGAAGAAGATCACACTCATCCCTATTGATCCCACCACTGACCCTTTTGCACTCCAATGAGCTACCATTTGTCACTCTGCTCACCTGTTTTCTCCTCCGTTCTCGTTTGTCGTCACTGATGTGACACTGCTGGCGTCTGTGATCGAAATCACTGAAAATCTCCGTCTACCTAACTACGTTCTCTCTATTTCGTCGGCTCGAATGTTTTCCCTTGTCTCTTCTTTTCCTTCTATCCCATCATTGATCCCGAAGACATCGATTCCGCCGCCACTTCTGGACTCGAATAGCTACTTCGCAAAGAATTTCCCAGACAACAGTAAGAGCATCAAGCGTTTTGATGGCGTTTTGATCAATTCATTCGAAGGGCTCGAAAAGGAATGCTTTGAGATATTTGCTGCTGCAGAATTAACAGACGGGTTGCCGCCAGCTTTCCCCCTTGGACCGTTTCTGCCATTGCCATTCGAAGGGGGGGGTCTTCGCCTTCTTCACTGATGGAGTGGCTGGACGATCAGAAGGAAAGTTCAGTGGTTTTCGCCTGCTTCGGCAGTAGATCATCGATATCTAAAGAGCAAATAAGGGAGCTAGGCAATGGGCTAATACTAAGTGGATATAAGTTTTTGTGGGTGGTGAGGACTAAAGTTTTCGACAAAGAAGAAAAAGGAGTCGACTTAGATGAGATTGTAGGACACCAAGTGATGAACGAAGTGAAGAACAACAAAGCGTTTGTTGTGAAAGAGTGGGTGGATCAATGGCGGATACCGAGTCACAAAGCGGTGGGTTTGTTCCCATGTCATTGCGGATGGAACTCGGTAGTGGAAACATCTTGGCATGGGATCCCAATCCTGGGATGGCCACATGGTGGAGATCAGATGATCGCCGGGGAGGTCATGGAGGCAGCTGGGTGGGGGATTTGTATGAAGAAGTGGGGATGGGGAATGAACAACCATTTGGTGAAAGGAGTGGAGATTGGATACAAAATCAAGGAAGTGATGGAGAATAAACAATCAGAAACCAAGCTGAAAGAATCGGTGATGTGGCCAAGTAAACAACAGAGGCTGGTGGGAGGTGCGATGATGTGATGAAGAAGCTTCTTCAGAGCTTGAAGAAGCACTAAACAAGTGAATTTCCGTTCGTGTTTCTGTCAGTCTCTATTTATGATGGAGGTGTTTACATTTTAATATATTTGATAAATAATTATGTAATTTATTTTTTAAAAGTAAAACATTAATAAATCAAGGAGTGTCTTAGGATTAAGACCAACTAAACTGAGAAACCACCAAAGCCTCGCCTGACACTTGGTTTGAAGGATCATTTAAATGCCTTACCTTCAAACAATAACGCGTCCTATGCACCGCCAAATATTGGAATTCACATAAGATTAATAATAACTTATGTGATGGATTTTTAATAACTTTCAATTTTTTTTAAATAATATTGATTGTCCCTTGTTCCCATATGTAATGGAGTATGGGATAAGGGAGAAAAGATAGTAGGTTGTCCCCAATACCAGGTTGTCACTACGCATAAATACTTGACCTCAATCAATCACGAGACTTTCCGAACCACCATGCGAACCTCTCTATTCTTCCTTACCTATATTTGTATCAACAAATCCAAGTGTATATTTTGTAAAATAAAAAATATATTGTCAAGTGATGCACGTAGCCGAGTGCTTCGAGCGCGTAGGAACCATGATTCATAGGATTAAAGTTGGTGGACTTAAGTGGAAAAGAATGTCGATAAAAGCTAGGGTTACTCTTATAAAAGATAAGAAACGCTTGAGGAGAAGATCAACGATGCACATCAATGTTGGAACATTTAAGATTCCACAAATCCAAACATTCAGTTTAGGCAAAGTGAAATCAATTTTACCTAACAGGGTTTCACCTTACAAGAACCAAGTCATACATTATTAAACATGACGAGAAATATACACATTTCTTGGTTTGATAAAAAGAACACTCCTTAGCAATACCCTATTACATGGTTATTTCATTTCTTTGAAAGCAACTTCTTTGGAAGCTTATCGAAAGGGGTAGACTTTAACAAGAAAAGACGGGCAGCTCGCTCTTGCAATGTACCACCACATTTTAATCCACGTGCCAGCAGTTCCGATTTCAGCCGCTCCAATCCAAGAGCCTTTAGAAATGATAAAAACAGTTCATGATGTATCATCGTTAAGCATTATAAAAGCAACAGCATCACCATGATATATTTGCTTCAATTATTCAATTTGTCTGGCCCAACAACTTTGTACACAAGAACATGAAGACAAAGCTAAAATAACATCAAATAGCTATGGCCAAATTTACTTGGGCTAAAGGAAAGCATTTGATAAAGTTGCAACAACTACAAACTGCTGAATATCCTATATCATCTAGGTACGCAAACATTGAGTTGATTGAAAGAAGTTTTTTTTTAACGAGCTAGATGTATCAATGGTATTGATCTTTATTAGTATTAAGCCTAGGAAACAGGTAAAAAACTTCAAGTGTTCAACCATACCTCCATTTCCTCTGAAGAATTGAAGTCGTTAAAGTTCAATGGCTTTTCTGGTTCTGTAATGTTAGCATTTGAAACAAATGTTTCTTTGTGAACTTCTGATTCTGGTTTAGAAGAGCAATTGACTTCATTATTAAGTTCACTTCCAACTCCTCCATTTTCTGCAACTGGAACACTGGAATGTTGACCAAAGATTTCCGCCGGATCTTCCGTTTTAGTTCCAATATGTTCCAGCATCTCATCAGCTTGAGCTGCTTCACTTCCGGCATCTGCTTCAACCATGGCAGGAGCATCATCACCACAAGATTCCGAGCTTTGCTGCAGAACAACCTCTTTCTCTTCCTCAGAGCCAGTCTCACTTGAGGCTCCACCTGAACATTCCATATGGACAATATCCTGATTTCCCCCCGAAACCAAACCAGAACTCTCCTCGGTTCCTTTGCTAGAGTCAGAATGATTCCCATTGTTCAAAACTACAGATTTCTCATTCTCTTCTTCATCCTCACTGCTATCATCACTATCACTCTCACTCTCACTCTCACTCTCATCCACTTTCCTTTTCCCCATCCTAAAAGAGCAAACAAAAACGAATAAATGATCAAAACATTAATACCAACCAAAATTACCAGCAAATTATATTGTCTTAAAAACTTACCAAATCTTCAATTTTTTGGGGTCAGCTCCTCCTGGCACCGCCTTCCGCTTTCCATTTTGGCACGCTGCCCTAACGGACTCTTCAACCACCGCCACACACCTAGCTGATTGCTCCCTATACTTCGCTACATACTTCTCGGCCTCTCCATCTCCAACACCCTTTTTCCCAGTTTTTGCTTTCTTCTTAATAAAGTCTTCCGCGATCTTCTCCAATCTCCTCTGTTCCTCCTCCGCTTTCCACTCCTCCAACCTCTTCTCCGCGTTCACATGCCTCAGCCTCCTCCCGCTCATGTCTCGGCACGCCTCGAAATTGCTCGTCTTTTTTTGCCCAGCCTTCGTGGCTGCGCCACGTAGCAGCGATCCGAAACCTCCTTTGCCACCAATAAGCCGGAGGGAGAGATTGAGGGTGGCGTTGGAGTGGGAAATCTGCGAATCGTCATTGAGTTGATGGCCGCGAATCAGGCGCTGGAAGTTGATAGGGATTTTGGTAATTTCATGAATTCGGTGCTTGACATCGCCGACTTGGATTTGAGGGGTCGGGAATTGGAGCGACAAAGTCCCGCCATTGAGAAGTTTAACGAACAGCTGTAGCTGCCTTGGGTTGAGATCCTTGTTGTTGATATCGTTTCCAATAATTTGATGATCTTCCATAACCGATACTTTCGTGATTTGAGAGAAAAACTTCTTTGTTCCGTCTAAAACGAATTTGGGGATCGAGAGGAAATTAGGGTTGGGAATTGGTATCCCGATTGAAAAGAACCCTTAATTTCCCAGAGTTCAAATTTATATGTTAACATAATTGGTATTCGGGTCAACTCCACCGGATGTGGGTAATCCTAAAAGAAAAATGTCAAATATTTGTTTTAGTCCATTTTCATGCAAAACATTGAAATTTAACCCTTTTATAAGCAAACAGCAAAGGTACATTGGGTGCAAGATCACCAGATTCTTTCATTCTATGGTTGATAAAAATAAAATGAGGAATATGGTTCGTTTACTTTATGATGGAGATGGTAATCGTTTGGAATCATTTGAAGCCATGTCTAGTGAAATGGCTCCATTTTTCACTAATCTTATTGGCAGGCATGATCCTAATGTCCAAGACTGTTCTATGGAGGTTCTTAAAGATTTGGTGGGCAGGGGCTTGCCAGAGTCTGATGAGCCTGAGTTGACTAAAGAGGTGACTCTTCAAGGATATGTGGGAGCTTGTCATTGATGATTTTTTGGCTGTTGTTCGATTTTTCTTTCAGAATTCCTCTGTGTTACCTGCTTTTAAAAGCCATGGTCATGGTCCTTATTCCCAAGGTGCCAAATACTTCCATGGCTAAGGACTTTTGTCCTATATCATGTTGCTCTGTGGTATATAAAACAGTCACCAGGATTCTTGTTGGCAGGTTGGCTAGGTTCTTTCCTAGCAGGATCGACATTCGCAGTTGAGGTGCATGAAGGAAGCGATTCTATTTTACATTTTAATTTCTGCTTAGGTTTGAACATTGTTTTTATTTTATGAATTACAATAAATGTATTTTATTATCGGTATTAGTTCATCATTATATGCCTGGATTGAACGTTGTTCCTAGATTAATTATTTTTTTTATAAAAACAATTAATTTTATTAAAAAATTAAAAAATATTTCAAATTATAATAAAGATTTACACCCGTAATAGTAAATTAAGCACATAATTAGTAACAATTCATATAATCATTAAAACAAAACTATCAACTTAAGATTACATAAGAACTATACAATGAAAGATTAAAAATCTAACTAAGAAACTCGAACAAAGATAAATATAAACAAATCTGATTGCATCGACAAAGGAACTACAAAAAGGGATCAAGCTATTAAAAGACCAACGAAAAACCGTAAATCAGACTCGAGCAAGATGGAAAGTTATCTACAAAAGCAAATCCGGTATCTACATCTAATTCGAAGGTCTAATGCAGGGAAGATCAAGAAGATATTAAATAAGCGTCATCCTGATCAATCGTGACAATATCAAAACAACCCTTAAAAAAAATAATAAAACATGTCAATTAACATAAGAAAATATGTCATAAAGACATGAAAACATGTCTACAAACTTATTTAAAATCAAAAAAATAAAAAGATATAGATATAATATTAAAAAATGATAAAATATCGATGGTCGACAACTAATGTTAAATTTAATGTCGCCACCCATGTACAAAGATGAAAAAAAAGAAAGAAAGAGACGACGGGACAGCCTTAATTACTTCCTTTTATCTATTCAGTTTTTAGCTTAATAAATTGAATTAAAACAAAACCATTATGCGCTTCTTTTCATGTGCTAGTCATTTTAATTATTTTATATAAGTAATCTAATTAATTATTTATAATATTATATAAATCAAATCAAAGGTTAAACTAATTAAATTTTTTATTTTTAATTAAATTAAGTAAACCATAATTTAATATAAAATAGGATTTATATCAATAAACTTGTGATTTAACACGCTTTATCAAGCTTTCAAATGACTGAAATAATAGGTCAATAAACCTCAATTGTCAAATTTCCTAAAAGCTTGGGTTTCGGGTTAGCATGTTTGTCAAGTAATGTAAAGGTCAGAGTAAAAGAAATTGAATCTTTTGATTTAATTTGATCCGACTTAAAAAATATTGAAGTTTAAAGTAAATTATAAAATAAATTTAAATAACTTGAATAATTTAAAATTTGCACAATTATTATAAAAAGGTTTCTTTGAATACCCTTTTCCCTAAACACAATATCTACTTTCTCCTTGATGTACATTAACCTTTTCTTCCAGGGCTTTCTCTGCACTCTGATTTTCAAATACAAAATTACATCAGTTCAGTTCTGCTACGACACCCAACTTACAAAGTTTCCCAAACATAGTTTCAGTCCCTAACAAACAACTACCACTACTATTTCATCCCTCTACTAACTGTCAGCAGTAGTTTGGGGCTTGTAATTATGCCAAAACTACATGCTTCTGCCCGACTTAAAATGTCAAAATTAACTCGGCTGTAAATTGTTTTCACTTCCTCAGCTGGCGGCCACTGCGTCGGTTCTTGGACTCGCGTCCAGGAGTTGATGCAGCTTGACACCGGACTTTTTCTTGTACATTTCACCCTCTTTGCCTTCGTTTTTGTGCGTAGTGATTTCCTGTGCCTGTCCCAGTTTAGAAGCTTTCAGTCCCTCCTGTATATTACAAGAGGCAAGGTTAGTTTAAGGAGATAAATCAGGCATGTCGTAAATTAAAATAAAATCGAAAAAGTTGAGGAAGCTTAAAGTGCGTACCACTAATGTAGCATTTTCTACCCTTAGTTTCTCTGATTTTTCAGTTAGTTGATTTATTTCAGATCTTAGTGTCGCATTCTCTGCAGTCAAGTACTCGACTTTACGGGAGAGCTCTTCCGTCTCAGCCTACAAAATAATAATATGGCATTTGCTTCACATTATTCATTGTTATACCTCAAATCTGGTAAAAGGCTCAAAGAAACCATGCGAATACCTGCTTCCTCAACCTTGACCTTCTAGCAGAGTCTCTATTTGATTGTTTCCTCCTCTCCCGTTTCAGCTCCCGTTCATTCTAGTTAAATTTCATGTACGTTAGCAACGGCTTAAGATAGCACAACCCATTGACTCAATGTATAAAACACTAAAAAGTGCATTGACTACTTCAGAAAGAAACAAAATGGGTTCAAATTATACACAAGCTAAAAAGCAATCTTAGATAAGCTGAACAGAAGTAGAAATACAATAATTGCACCCACAAATACCTGCATCCAGACTTCAGGAGGCATTACTGCACAAGGTACGTTCGTAGGACTAGACTTAGGATTCATAGAGGGAGGGTTCCTAAGCTCCAATGTTGTGCTCATGCCAGAGAAAGTACAGCTCCAACTGGTTTAGGAAATAGTTGTAGTTACCTCCACCAGAGCCTTTGCCTCATTTTTCCCATCTCCACCTGATACAACAGAGACAATACATCAATAAACTAAACCTCCAGACATGGAGGTGACCAAATGTATCCCCAGATGGAATTTTCTTTTTTCATTTTCTAACACAAGTTACTTTTAGGAATCACAAAAAAACTTCTAATTATCAGGGACATGAACCAAGCCAGTAGGGCACGTTAAAGGAACCATGCAATTGCAAAATGCCTCAGATTTGACAATCATCCACTACTATACAGAAGTCTGATTAAAACATCACGTGAACTCTATTATTCATCAAGAATATACATGGTGAAGAATGGAGTCATACCAATGGTTGGTGTTCCCTCCCTGCTTCTTTTCCGTCTACTTTCATCCGTCTGACCAAAGACACAGTGATAAAAATAAACTTTAGCACTCTATCCTTAATCATTTTCTAACTTACAGTCGTATAAAACTAAAACCAAAAAAGATGTTGGAAAACAGGATAACCAGATGGGAAAGAGATCTCACCCCCGTCGTATTTCCATCACTACCATCGGTAGAAGCTTCAGTCTCCGCACTGCACACATTATCAAAAAAAAAGTCAAAATAAGAGGAAAAAGAACTTGGCTTTGTGATCTCTAACAAATGAGTTGCTATGGCAAAGTTCTTTAATCTTCTTAATAAATTACTAGTTGGCCTTGAAAAGATTAACAAACCTCTGGGACATTCTATGCTTGGCTGCACCCTCATCGTTCTCAGCAGTACCATTACCTATTGACATAGCAAGGCTATCAAATCCTTTCATCTTCTTCGTTAAACCGCATTCTGTATTCCTGATGACTTGTAGGAGTTTCCACGGCGGTGGCAGTCTGCAGTGCAATGCTCCGGTTATATTCAGCATATGCTAAATACAATAAGCAAAAAGTAACAACTCCCATTAAAGCAGTGTATGTGCATGGGCATAAAAAATAGACATGAATAAAAACAAAATAGCAGCAGTTCAAGATGAATCACTCAACAGACAACCAGAGTTCCTGCAGGAGATGGTGGAATATCATGTCCATCTTATCCTTGGATTTCAATAGCAATCAGATAAAAATACATTAAGGTATAATACAGTACAATAAAACCAGAGTTTCGGTGTTATTTAGCACTCAAATATATCCTAAAGGGAAAAACGCAATTTTCTTTATTGTTTTGTTAACTGTACTATAAGGAACTTGCTGAGTATTACCAAGTTGATAGTTGTATAAAATAGACAGCTGTATAGAAATAAGGCAGAAAGAAAAGGGGAATTATGCAACTGTACATGCACTATCCAAATTCAAACCTCTGAAAAGCTAAGCTCCTAGATGATTTGGTACAAAATTAATACTGTACTCAAAAAGATAGTGACAAAGTAAACTTACTAAAGGAACTGCAGGATGGGCATAAACTCCCCCATGCGGGTAGATTGTTGCATAAGGTGCCCCATAAGGCGGCATCATAGGCTAAACGAAAAAACAAATCAGTATTTTTAATAATTATTTACAGAAACAAATTAGTAACTTAATAATTATTTACAGAGTTATTCAATGATGAACTTAAATAAAAGTTAAATGCCTTGGAGCTGTGGGCAATACCTGTGGAGGACCCCACATATAAGGGTGAGAGCATGGCCAGAGGCCACAGCTGAGTTGTAATATGGTGGCATAGTGACTCGAGGACCATAATATGCCTATATACGCAATAAAGAACCATAAAATCCCCATTGGCAATTTCATTAGCAATATAGTTTTTCTATTTTCATTTCTTATCATTTCTCTTAATGGCGAGTAAGGTGAGAGTTCCGGTTGGGAAAAACTGTGCAACTGTGATCATTTTCAACATTCCAGAGAGTTTTCATTACAAAGGTCTTTGGTTATTTTTCGATAAATATGGCGAGGTGGTGGATTCTTTCATCCCCAATAAAGAAGCAAGGGAGGAAGTAGGTTTGGTTTTGTTCGTTTCACCAACTGGAGGACGCGAGGAAGGCTATCAACTGTGTTGATAGATCTTGGATTCAAGGCAACAAAATTAGAGTATTTATGGCGAGATATCTTCCTCGTGATGTTTTCTGGAGGAAGAAGTTCTCTGGTCCTCATTCAGTCGAGGGAAACAATGCAAGGAAGGATGTTAGTCACACGGTGGCTCCCATTGCTGTTCTGTTGACGACAGTAAATTCTCAACTCTCAAAGACAGCTTGTTAGGATGGTGCAGAATTTTTATTAAGTGGGTAGAGTCGTCTTCTTTTGAAGAGGCAGTCGTATCCCCGTTATCCAAGGTGAGGGAGCTCGTTGATGCCTTTCCAGTTAAGTTTCCTAAGCTGGAAGAGGGTTCTAAAGAAGCTGAAGATCCATTCACTTTTCGGAGGTGCAGTCGGCCGTGAGGTGTTCTGAGAATGAAGAAATTTTTTTCTGCTGTTTGGGGACTAGTGCTAGAGGCAGCCTCCTGTCGGGTGAGGGTGTGGAGGACAGGAACATAGGAGAGGCTTTGATGATGGGTCCGAGGAGCGACGTTGGGGGTTAGAGGATGGTTCTTTCCTAAATGGAGGGAGTGGGGGAACACAGACATTGTTGTGCATGCGGAGAGAGAAGCAGTGGATGTCTTTAAGGACACTTGTTTGCCTGCACGTGGTTTTGTGGAGAGTAAGGATTTTTTAATTAATTCTCCCATCCAGGATGGTCTCTTAGTGTCAAAGGAATTGGAAGATGTGAGCCTAAAGGATAAAGTGGATCTGTTGGTTCACGTGGAGAGGATAATGAAGTTGCCTTTAGGAAAAATAGTAGTATGCATGTGCTTTTGTAGGCTCAAAGGATTATTTTAATGATTTCCCCATGTTGGATGGACGGGTTGAGATTAGGGAGGTGGAGGAAGGGATTCACGAGGGTTGTTCTTACAACTACGCATTCGTAAATCCAAAGGGTATCGCAAGGCAATACATGAGACCTAAGGTGGGTTCTGGCAACAAATTTAGATCTAAACAATTTTTTCAAGGGAATTTTACAGCTCCTAAAAGAAAGTATAGGGGTTCCCGAAGCAAGAGCCATCAGAGTAAGGTGCATTGGGAGGAAGAGGTGTCTGTTTTTGATGGCAGATTCACTTATGAATCTGATTTTCCAGCATTGGGGCAGTCTCAACAGAAGGATACGTTCAATTCCTTGCCTTTTGGGAAAGATTTGGGTTGTGAGTCTAATGGCGCAATAGTGTATCTATTGTCGGAAGACGATGGCGGGGGAAGGAGTAGAAGGTTCAGTGATCTACACCATGCTTTTTGTCTGGAGCTGGAAGTTCGGACGGTCTTTAGCCACAAGACGTGGTGATGTGGTGGAAAGGCGGCTATATGAGTTTTTTTTTTCATGTGAAAGCTCCGTGGCCTTTGAGTTAGAAGTTGGCTTTTATGGTTTTAGTCAGCTGTCGCCCTTGGCTTTTTCTGGTTGTTTTGTTTGATTGAGTGTCTATCGGGCCTCGTTTAGGTTTTTTGTTTGGCCAGTCTTTTTTAGGCTGTTGTTGTTGCTTTGTTGGATTAGGCCGGTTCTGGTAGGATTGTTGGTGGCTGTTTTTTGTGTTTTATTCATATTGGGGTGGCTCCCTGGTTGTATCGTGTTCTTTCTATGGTTAATAAAATCTTAAGGCACTCTTTTCCTTCTTCCGTGATTAAGGAGCTTCTCAATAAGCTCCTTTAATCATGAAGGAGGTTTTTAACGAGGCCTGCAATTCCTATCAAAAAAAAATTAGCAATATAGATTGGGCATTTTAATTGAATAAATGCCTTAACAACAGCAGTGGGAAAGAGTGAAGTAGGTGCACGAATAAGAAGATAACCTGCATAGCTGCCCAATTGGGATAGACATGAATATTGGCCTGATCCTGTGAATGGAAAAGTATTGACCGATACTATGAATATGAGCATAAAAAATTAATAGATTCAATACAAAGCAAATTGTGCAACTACTACTTTAGAGATCCATCTTAATTCAATTAAACATGCATAAGCTCTTAGCTTACAGTTGGCACCGATGAAGATTTTCTGACTTGGACTTTCCTTCCTCATTGTTTCCCATTGTCAGGCACCAAATTTGGAAACCTATTTTCTAGAAATTTGTTTGCCTCTCTCTGTCAACTGCAATCAAGGAGAAACATGAAGTTGCACATCACAGCAAATTTTCTCAAGAGCAATAGGAAGGGTTCAGAAATAGGATTAGCAAGCAAAATGGAGTTAAATGGTTCAGAAAGTTTTTTTTCTCCTTACTCTTTATGCAAATAAGCCAATGGTTTGATTTTTAGAAGGCCAGTATCCCTCAAGTTGGAGTGCAGACCCAACGAATAAGATGTTATTCAATGTTTAAAACACACCATCAAAATAACCAAAGCTAAACCTGTAATCATTGAACTGGCTTGGTGCATGTCAATAGCTACCTATAGCAACAAACATGATTTCCAGATATCTAATTTCATCTTCGGATTAATCCAACCGCTTATCATATACAACTCTACATAAATTAAAGCAAGTACAGTATGATGTAATTTGGTGTTCTATTTCATAATATCTTATCAATTCACCAAAGCCTTGACGGGCTATTTAAATATTGGATTTTAAGTGCAAAAAATACAACAAGATATAGTCTTCTACCAACATAAACCAATATTGAAACTTGACTCATCGTAACTTAACTTTGGTAATATAAGTTGACACAAAAGGATGAACAAATAGGCTACTTTTGAAAAGTTATTGCAACTAAACTAGGATTATCGCCAACAAAGGGTTTTTCATTCAGTTTCAAAACATATAATTTTCGTCAACAAAATAATCCCTGAGAAGAAAGGAAAATCTTTGAATTTTATGTTCACCAAAAAATTATTAAAAAAAAATCCTTCAAATGAAGAGATAGGAGAAAGGTTCTTACCCGGAAAAAATAGGGGAAGGTGAGGGTATAACCGACTTTCAAGTACCCACACCTCAAGTAAAGAGCAATTGCAAATTTTGAAAATATAATCCACCGGATTAATATGTCAACTAAACGACAAAAATACCCTTGAGACCGAGGTCGAAGATTTCAGCACTCATCCTGCAGGCTTTTCTCTAAGCAATAAATTTTGAGTTTTGAAAAACTAGTTTTCTTAGTAGATAAATCTAGGAGAATCATCTATCGGTTAAGTTCTGGTTCAGTTTTCAACGTCTAATTCCCCCCTCTCGATTTCTTTGCTTCGACAATTCTCCTTGAAAATTGTTCTAAATATTTCGGGCAAAAAATGCAGATTCGAAGTTTCTTATCACAAATTACGACGAACTTAAATAGATCCATGAAAAGAAGATTGCTAAAAGTATCTAAAAGGACCGGAGATGAAGGACGTATATGAATTACTTTAATAAATCCAACAAATACCTTTTATATCTATTGAAATGGTTTAGTTCAGTAAAGAGCTAGAGACACCATTTTTTCACATAACAATTAAAAACTTGAATTGAATCCACTGCCCTACATACCTCACCAATCTTTTAAAAGTAAAACACCAGATTCCAGAACTAGATTTAATTCGCAAGACAAAATTTCCCGCAAGTTCATCAGCCCTCCAAACACCAAACAAAACCAAAATGCACTAATCCACCACTTAGTAAATATTTTTGGAAAACCCTAAAAAACAATACCGGAACTTTAACTTCAACGTACCTTGAAAATCCGAATCCAGAAATCCTCTACTCAGAAGCGAAATTGGACAACCCTCAATTGTGAAAAGGAAAAAAGAAAATTATAAAACAAAATATTAAAAGGACTGCATTATATTTATATTCACTCGAAAACAAAGAGAAACACGATTGAGCATTTTTTTTTCTTTCTTTCCAAATCCGCAGAGAGATAGAGAGAGAGATTTGAGGAGGAGGACAAGAAGAAGGAGAGCGGCAAGGCAACAGCCACGTCACCGAAAACGTGTCGTAGAAAAGCAAGCGTATAAATACAGCGTATATACGGAGGGGCAAAGTTGGTGGTTGAGTTGGCCCATCGGTATTCGCGCTGGCCAATTTTATTTTATTCAAACGTCAGATAGCCGTACACGTGTTGTTAATCAGTCGATCTACGCATGTCGGTAAAGGGGTCCAGCCTATTCCACCCGTCATGTGGGCTTACGTGGTCATGTTTAGTGATTTAGTGGAATGAACAAATCTTTTGGAATCCACCAATAGCCACTTGTTGATGACCTAATTCTAATTGGGGCCGTAACCACGCTTTTGTCACGTAAGCATTATATTTTAATTTTATTTATTGATTTTTTTTACAATTGTCAATATCATAATTATATATTTAACGACTTATTTGTGAGTTTAAAAACATATATCTTATTACATCAATTTTATTTTCTTTCTAAAAGAACGATTTAATATATATATATATATATATATATATATATATGTGGAAGTTTATCTTAAACAAATACAATGCTAGCAAATTTCTTTATTGTTTATAGAAAACCTTTATGATATAAATTTTGAGAGAACGTTTTCATATTGTTTATACCACCTAAACACACTAGGAACCACATAGAATTGACAAAAATTAAAAAAATATATATAACAAATATCATTCAACTTTAAATAATGTAATGTTTATACCATTAAACTTTAATTGCTTAATTATAGCATTAAATTTTAATTTTAACTCCAGTTAATCATTAAGGGTGTGTTTGGTTTACAAAATGTAAGATTACCGCTGGGAATAGATTATTGGAATGTTGCATTTATGTTTAGTTGGTTTTGCAAGAATGTAAGATTACATGTTTGGTTAAAGGAATAAAAGATTATTGAAATGTATATTTGACCAAATTGTTCTTATTGTATATTTGTTTTTTAACAAGTTGAAAATATTTATATTTTTCTTAAAAAATTTAAATTAAAAAAATTTATATAATTTTTTTTACAAAATTGAAAATATAAAAGGTTTAATGAAAGGGTAAAATTTTATTTTAACCCCTTAACTTCATATAAAATTTTAATTATAGATTTTTTTTTGTAAATCTAAAATAGTTTAAGGATAAATTTGTAATTTAACCTTCGTATAATTTTATTATTCAATGACAGAAGAATGATATTTTGAAAAAAAAATTAAGGGCATTTTAGTCAAAAACACCGGTAATCCAACAATACATAAGGAAGGGGAGGTAATGACATTCCCGCTAATATACGCAAAAAAATCTACTATTGTTAATCTTACATTACCGGGAATGGGATTCCCAGGCTAACCAAACGGGGAATATAGATTTCATTCTCATGGGAATCCCCACCCTCATCCAAACGCCCCTTAAGTTGTTAAATTCCAAAGACGTAATGACTTTGACATATCATTCTATCATTATAATAACATGGACAAAACGATGCCATTTTGATGTGATTATCTATGTTCAAAATGATATCGTTTCAGACGCTAAACTTTAGAAGTGTATCGTTTTTATCGCTGGACTTCTAGATAATTCACTTTTTTGTACGAATTTTTTTCGGTCATAATTGGTAGTCAATTGTCACTTATCACTAATCTTCATTTGCATCAAGATTAACACTAAAATTTTTACATTTTACTCTTATTTTTTTCACGTGATTGAATTTTTATGAGACTAACTCAAAATCAACAAAAAATTAATCTAAAGGTTCAACATGTCAATAATTTGGTCTCCTCCAATGATTTTCATAATTGGTAGTCAATTGTCACTTATCACTAATCTTCATTTGCATCAAGATTAACACTAAAATTTTTACATTTTACTCTTATTTTTTCACGTGATTGAATTTTTATGAGACTAACTCAAAATCAACAAAAAAATCTAAAGGTTCAACATGTCAATAATTTGGTCTCCTCCAATGATTTTGACGATGCTAATTTGAGTTATTATATAATGTCTCAAGATAATACTTCTCACCGTTTTGAATTTTGGAGGGGAAAATCAAACAACTAAAATTTGAGAAATCCTCGGACTCCAAAAAATTAGGAGTGTTCAAAAAAATATGAAATCGTTAACCGTAACTATTAACCGATATAAATATTATATTTAACATGTTAATTAACCGAACCGTTAATACTAAACAGTTTCGATTAATCGAACTGCTAAAACTTATAGTTAACAGTTAAAGTTACGAATTTTGATAATCGATTAACCAATAGTTAACCATTAATAAATTAAATTTATAATTAAATTTCTAATTTATTATATTTTTACATAAGTAACTTGATATAATTTTATATTATTTATAGTTTATATATATATTTTTAATAAATTTTATATACAAATAACTTAAAATATATAAATATTTATTTCTTTGAAAATATATAAACATACTTACACCAATATAATTTTGTGTTATGAGTACTTAAAAAAATATGTTTATTTTTAGGTATTACGTTATTGAGCGATGTATATATTTACATCGGTGTAAGTATTTATTAAGTAATACATTATTTATTTTATTTACTTACACTGGCGTAAGTATTTATTAAGTGATACGTTTTTTTATTTTACTAAATTACACCGATGTAAGTATATGTTTTGTGTTACACCTTTTTGTAATATGAATTATGAAAAAAAATTTCACAAATAATTGTAACATATTAACCGTATGTTAACCTTTAACCAAACCATTAATATCTGTTAATCATTAATAGTTTAATGTCCATGAACAACTCTTCAAAAAAGGGTAGAGTTTTTGTTTAATTTTGCTGAGTTTAGATGAATTTCATGGGAAAAAGTCTTAGAAAAAATAAAATGAACATATAAAATTTTAGAAACAAAAATAAATTATTAATAAAAGATATAAAAACAATTAAAATATATAATAAATTAAAATTTTTAGGACCCAACCTGACTCCTTATCGATCCATCGGTATATCATACACCATTGAATACAACAAACATTCCCAGGGATCCTGAATCCTATACACATATTTTGTAAACCTTGTGTCTACCCATTAAAATCTTGAATAATACACTGATGTATATTTAGGAGTGTCGTATAAAAGTAGAGTTTAAAATTTAATTATTTGAAATTAATGTTAAAAATTGAATTTAAAATGATAAAACGTTTATTATAGACATTATATTTGTAAATTTAAAATATATTATTTAAATTATATTTACACTTATATAGGCATCATATCAATTTGAATTATAATAAATTCAAAAAATATTATTATATATGAATTATAATAAATCATATTATATATAACTCACTATTAATATTTTAATATATAAATCATAAATTTTATTTATTTTTTAAGTAATGAAAATAAATTATTTTTAAGGGTGTTAATATTAAATTATTAAAATAAAATGTAAATACATAATTGTGTGGATCCCATGTATTAATAAGGGTAGAATTATTATTTGCTTTCAAACATAAAGTTAAAAATTAAAAAATTAAAAATCTTAGTTTTTACGGTTAGTTTAAAACCATTGTTCCCCCATTTTTTTCGTTTAACATTAATTTTACTATTAAAACGTACATTTTAACTAAAAGTGTTTTTATAAAGTTTTACCAAATAGAGCCTAACTCAAAGTAAATACATGTTTTTTTATGTCTATCACACACATTTAGTTAAGTTGTTGCTTTTAAGCTTTTTATTACTCCACACTTGAGTTTCATGTCCTTTGTCAAATTATCATTCTCACTTAAGAATTAAACATCCAATCACACTCTCGAATTCTCACCATCAGGTCCTTATTGTAAAGTTAATTAATCAATCATCACTAATGGTATAGGTGCATATACGCGCCTCCCATACTAACCTACTATCTTACCTCCCCTTATCTCATTACATATGAGAACAATAGACAATCATTTTTTAATAAAAAATTACTTTCAAATAATTTTTTTTAAATCAAATATTTTAATCTCATGTTATTATTAAAATAAATAAAATAATATAATGATATTATTAAGAATATATTAGAAGATACTAAAATTTCAAAATAATTTTTTTAAAAATAATTTATGTTTTATTAATCAAACGTCCTTTAAAACAATTAAATTCAGTTAACAATCCACCGTCCATCTTTAATCTTTATGCTGAATCAAACTAAACTTTCCCAAGTCTTCTCAACCAAAGTGACGCCACGTGTACTACCACAGTTTTTCCATCCGATCAACAAATAAAAAAAGAGAGAAATCATCCATCTCTGACGTAAAGGTATCGACGGTCTAAATTTAGTGAATCGGAGGGATAAAAATGAACCACGATGCGAGGAAGAGATAAAGTATCCCACTGCTTAATACGTAAGCGGAGTGGTGTCCCCACATGCTCCGTCATATGTCGGTGTGTGTAAGTGGTCCCATCCAGCTCATGTTTACGCCGATTGGACCTTGTAGAGATCATCAGTGGCCCACGTGTCATCGCCATATCTCCACGTGGGAGGATCCTACGTCTTCCACTCCTCTAATTACTCCCCCTCTTAAACCTCCTTTTTATGCCCCAGAACTACATGTTTACAAAAAATTCGAATATTTGATTTTGTGTAAAAAAATATTCAAAATTAGATTTGGGAAAAATCGGTTTTTTTAAATCGAATCGGATATTTTAAAACCGGATAGTATGACCGGTTTGAGAAAAAATTGGACGACAAGATTTTTACCGGATTAAAAACCGGTTTGAAAAAAACCAGATAAAAATCCGGTCTGGAGTTTAAAAAATTGGATGATCGGATTTTTTACCGGATTAAAAACCGGTTTTTTTCAAACTGAAACCGGTTACATCATCCGGCCCTCCAAACGGGTTATGATCCGAACCGATTTTTTTATAAACCAATTTTTTGACTTAGTGAAAAAACCGGATTGATTTTTATCCGATCCGAATCGAATTTAAATCCGGCTATGTGCATCTCTACCTAGAACCTTCCAGCTTAAACTGTAATTTAAAACAATAAATTAGTAATTTAAGCAGTCTACTTGATATTTTTTATATTTTAAAATACTTTTCAAATAATACAATTAAAAATAGTTTTTTAAATAATTTATAAAATTACCATTCAATTAATAATTACTATTACATAAATTTTTAAAATCATACTTTTAACAAAATATTTTTTCATGCATTAAGATGCGATGGATTAAAATAGATGCATAGAAGATACTACCACTATTTTATAAAATAAATTTTGTCAAATTTATTAAAAAAATATTTAAATGTGAACATATTTTAAATTATATATATTAAAAAATGATTAATTATGCTTTAAAGTTACCTAAAAGAATAAATGCTATAGTTTTTTATTTTATTTTTCTTCCAAGTATAAGAATAGTTTATTATAAATTGGTTTGATTCACGTCGTTATTATCAAAATATCTTAATGGAGCATTTGGTTCACTGAATACCAAGATGAATTAAGGGGTGCGATTTTATTCTTATAAATTTTAAATTCTCTTAAAATTTAAATATTTTTTAATTTTTTATTAATTATCAAATTTAGTATTTTTTAAAATTTTAAAAAGGGATAACTTAGACTTCGAATTTAACATCTTAAGTTCAAACTTCTAGTATTCATTATTGCATCCATTCCTAAAAAAAATATAAAATTATGGAACAAGACGTTAAAATATAACATTACTTTGAAAATATTATATTATCTAATTTGATTTATTTAATGAGAATATAAAATTACAGTACTTAATTAATGAAATACAAAATTATTTGAATATATATTTTATCAATTGTATATGAAATAAATTATTTTCATCAAGTTAAGCTTTTAATATTAAATTATAAATATTTACATAAAAATTATAAAAATATTTTAATCATCATCTTCCATGGCGGCCACCGCCGTTTTGATTCCACGTGCCCCCGCGGCCGTTAGAATCACTCGCTGTTCTACCTTGCCGCTCCTGCCTCCTCGCGTTTCCGCCGCTACCTTTTCTTCGCCTGTTAAGCTTATTCCAGGTCCTGCTGTTAACATCAACGCCCACTTGCATGCGTGCTCTTTCCTTTTTATTTGATTCTATCTAAAGAAAATGAATGCTTAAATGTGTAGAATTAGAAATGTTGTATTGGTGATAATCAGCGTTAAGGAGTAGTTGCAGGAAACTAATTGTGGAGGATAATCGGTGATGGATGCCAATTCAAGTATTTTCCCCTTGCATCCATTGGTCTTGTTTGTTTCAAAAACAGAATCCAGGAGGTTTCCTTTGCTTCAGAATAAAGCCACGGAGGAGACCTCTGTTGATGCCGGGGAGCTTTTCTCAGACTTGAAAGTAAAGGCGAGAAAAGATTGTCTTACCTGAATATAGTAACTATTAAACAATTACAGTCATTATATTATCCTAGCAATCAATTTCTTGTTCTTTTAACCTGCTTAAGCTGAACTTAGTACTGATTTGGTCTTTTCCTTTTGGTGGTTGCCAGTGGGATAAAGTTGAGAACAAGTCCACAGTTATTATTATGGTGGCGGGGCAATAGTTGGTGTTTGGCTATCATCTATTCTTGTTGGTGCCATTAACTCAGTCCCTCTGGTAAGTTAAGTCATAATGCTACACTCTTTCTTGTTTCATACCCTTCACTAAATTGCTAATCCAGTTTGTTATCTATGTATTTGTGTGGTTATCAGCTCCCAAAGATAATGGAATTGGTGGGACTGGGATATACAATATGATTGTCTATAGATACCTTCTCTTCAAGGTAAGGTCGAGTCTATATATATATATAAACATATTTACTCCCATGAATCTTAATTGTGGATAATCTACGGTGTTTTTATGGCCGGAGAGGGAGGGGATGTTAGCCATTCTGCATTCATGGTCTTGCAAACACTTGCAAAGTTTTAAATTTGCATTCACATAAAGAAATAACATAACTCTAAAGGGAGATGAACAAGTGCATGAAGAGATAATGATGTGTTTGGTGATTTTGTACCAACCTTGAGAGTTACAAATTCTCAGTTCAAATTCTTAAATTTAGCTATATTGGAGGTGGTATTCAACTTAGAAGAGTAGCATAGTTTACAATTAACAGCTTATCGGTTTTCAGAATTGTCATATATGTGGACACTGAAACTATTTGCTAACATCTTATTTCTTCAGTCAAGCAGGAAAGAACTAGCTACCGATATCGAGGAATTGAAAAAGAGGATTGCTGGAGCTGAATAAATTCAGAGGTTGGCAATGGCATATGCCCATTGGCCTCTTTGCAACCTGTAAAAGAGACATATGTATCCTGTAATTGTGGGATTTCCTTGTATGAATTCTTTTGACCTTTACATTTTCCCTGTGCCTGAAATAAAGTGTGTCAATTTTGTGTATGCCAATAATCTCCAACCCATATATGCCCTGTTTAATGCACAGAAAAAGTAGCAAATTTCTGCTATTCAAAGGGAACCTGATATATTCCCTTTACCAACAATAACAAGACTGAAAAAGCTTATTGATATCATAGTTGAATTACCCCTATTTGATTACACATATAAAGATTCCAACCTGAATGTAATTCAGAAACTGGTGAAGTTTTCTAGAGGTAGAGGAACAAGCTGAAACGAATCTTGCATACCGGCATCGAACATTTATATCACAACCCTTAAACAGGCAACATACACTACTAACACATGAAATTGTCACCATCATCATGGTTACAGTCTAACGATGGTTATTAAAGGCCTTCCAATTAAAGCAATGCTTCAGTTCTGCAGTCATATGAAGGAACAATCAAAATCTACCACAAGATGAATTGAGGTGAAAACAGGAGCACCAAGCTAAACATCTAAATCAGGACTTCCTGGATCTTCTACCCTAAAAATTTAACACCATTAAAGGAATCATATGAAAGCAAACAACAGCAAGTCCCACAAAACTCAGAAATTAAAGCCACCCTCCAATCAAATTGAAAAGCCTGGTAGAAAAAAGGCCTGAGATTAGTCAAAATCTTATCTAATTCTGTGAAGAGGATGACATCAAAGCATTTAACCAAAAGAAGATTTCATCATCGACCGGCTTTCCTCATAAATCAACACAAAATCTGAAAACATGTCAAATTTAAGAGTAAACAATCATTAAGATAATAGAAGGTAAACCCATGTGTTGCAACACAAATCCAGCATCCATAGTGCATAATAAAGCATAAAATATGCCATAACCGTCATCACGTCTTAAAATAAAATTTAAAATAACAATAAAAAAAAGAACTCTAGATCTTATCAATGTCCTCGTCCTCGAACTCGATGTAATCATCACCGGCACCATCATCTTCCTCATCGATGCCGCCAGCAATCCCTTCATTCAACCTCGTATTCTCCGGTAGCTCTCCATAAGCCTTGAGAAGCCTAGCCTCGTCCGGCATGTATTTCAAGATGACGTCAGCCTTATCATCCTGGTAATCCCTAAGACCGACGAGGATGATGTCTCCGGCGGCGATCCAGACCTTTTTGTGCATTTTACCGCGGATGTGGCAGAGACGCTTGGTGCCGTCGATGCACATCGCTTCGCATCGGCCGTTTCCCAACATGCGGCTGACTTGGGCGTATTCTTGTCCATCTTCTTTGAAAATAAGCTCGCGTTTCTCGTCATCGGCCTCGTTCTTTCCCCTCTTTCGATTCTTTCCTCCCTTCCCCTTGTTCTTCGGCATCTTTGGTTCTTCGCAAACGATTGCAGGTCCCTCTTCTTGTGATTAAAAAAAACCCTAACTCGCCTTATTTAATTTGATTCGAAGACAATTTGATTTCCTTCTGATCTTCTTTCTCGATGAAAAGATATTAGCTTACCGATCTTTGTTTGTATTTATAATAGGAGTCACTCACGTAATTTGCCATCTATATTGTTTTTAAATTTAAATTTAAATTAATTATTTTAAATAAGTTGCTTGCCGAGCAAGGTTAACCAATATACCGCTTTATCTTTGGGTTTGGGTTTCCTCTGCATCAAGTAAAAAAGTAAAAAAGAATTAGTAAAAAAACTGAAAAATATAATATTTTTAATTTAATTATAATATAAAATAACAAATACATAAAATTTTCTATGGCTTTATATTGTGTTCAGCATAAAATTAATATCATGTTAAATTAGGACATAATAATAAAGAGTTCTAAGTTGGCATTAAAAGTTTAAATTTGATTTGAACAATGAAACTTATTCTATCTATTTAATTTTAATATCTATCAACTTATACTTAATCATATAGTATTAGAAAATAGAGTTTAAATTAATATAAATATGTACTAACTTAAATCTAAAGTAATCTAAATTCGAAATAATCAAACATAGAGCCTTAATTTAACCCCCACTTTATTACACTATTTTAAGGGTAAACTACACAGTTAATATTCTAACTATCACTTTTATTTCGTGTTGGTCATTTAACTATTTTTTTAAAAGTAAAATTAACGTTATTTTTTGATTTCATTTTTGTCACCCATAGTTAAAAGGTTAACATAATTATTGATGTTATATTTTTTTATTTTTTCAATGATGATATGATAGTATCTTATGGTGACATGTAAACATCACCATTAAATTTTTAACAGCCAGTAACCAAAATGAAATCAAAATTAAATGTTAGATATAATTTAAAAATAATAATTGAGTGACCAAACAAAATAAAAATAATAATTAAAATATTAAACGTGTAGTTTACCCTTGGTTTTATATTTGCATACATTAGCACCATAATTGTAGATGTTCATTAAGATATATATTTTATAATAATTTTGATTATAACTGAAAAAGCTATATTATAACGATTTTTAATTTAATATGCTACGTGTTCAATTTAGAAAATTATATAATCAATAGTAATTTCAATTACAATAAAAATATTTTTAATAATAATTTTTAAGTCACAATCTGAAAAATTACAATTTACTTTTTTTTTATAAAGAATACAACATTTTTCTGTTTTAGTATAAGATGTTGTCTTATACAATTTAAAAAGTTACGGTATTAATAAATATTTTTTAATTACAATCGATTTCTTTTATTTTCAAATTTATATTAACATATATTTTAGATTTTTTTATTTAATGCTCTACCCAACTACATTTTCTTTTATCGGATTACTACATCATTCTGATGTGTTGCAATTAGATCTAAGCAGACTCAATATAATTAAATTAATTTAATCTATTTTTTTATAAATAAAATAAAATTCGTTTAATATAAGTTCGAAATTGATTCTAAACCAAAATATTTTATTATAAAATAATCAAATAAAATTATTAAATTTTATAATAAACCAAAAGCTTAATTATAAAATAATTGTTCAAATTATATCGTTTTTCTTAAACAGGTTTTCGATTTTTTTTTAATTATCTAGGTGTCTAATGCTACAAATGTTATCATTTTAGGTGATCATGACGTAACAACCGTTAAAAAATTCTGTTAAGTGATATGTGTCACGCTTTGATAATTTAAAAAATAATAAATATTTTTATTTTAAAAAATAAAATATCTATAAATTTGTTGAGTTAATCGAATGACGAAATTGACCAAGAGGGGGGTGAATTGGCAATAAAAATTTTGTGGAAGCTTTTGCAGAAAATTGAAAGTAATTGCACAGCGATTTACAGTGGTTCGACTTTCTCAAACAAAGTCTACGTCCACTACCTTAGCTATCCACACTAAGGATTTTCCAACAAATTCACTAATTTGTTCTTTCTTTTGAGGCCAAAGAGATAACCTTGCAATTCCCTCAAGAGTATACCCCAACTCTTGAGAACACTCTTTTCTCAAAGAGAAGATTACAAATTTGCAAACTTACAAGAAAACCTCACAAGGTAAGATGTTTGCACAATTCTAGAACAAAGAAAAGAACACTCAAAGATGAATACAATTGAGCACAAAAAGTGTTCTTGAAAACAAAATGAATATTGAATGAAAATGGGCTTTGAAATGCTCAAACTTGAGGTTTGATGCTTTCTCTTTGATTCTCTCTTGATTCTAGTTGCTTGATATTTCTTGTTGTTGATCAATGGCTTCTAAGCTTGCTTAAATACACCTTGGATCACTTCTGAACGTTGGGGATAATTAGAGAAGATATTATAGCCGTTTTAGTGTGAAAACATTTAATAAAACAGCTTGGAGCGTGGGGGGAATCGGTTCCCTCTCATAGGGAATCGGTTCCCTAAGTGTAAAATTCAAATATTTCGACCGTTGAACAGGGGGGAATCGGTACCCCCTAGGGGGGAATCGGTTCCCTCCGAGCATTCTGGAAATCTCGGAGCCAAACCATTCAGGGGGGAATCGGTTCCTCCTAAGGGGGGGAATCGGTTCCCTCTGAGCAATCTGGAATTTTTGGCTTTGAATTGGTTCGAAATACTTTGTAAAATTATTTTGAAATTGTTTTATGATTAAAACTTAATTTTACACTTAAGTAAGGATCAAAAATGATTTTTGAAATATTTGGAGTAATGTTTTGATATTCGAATAGTTATATCGAATATACTTAGAAAATCATTTGGAAAATCTTAAAATCCATTTAACTTAATTTGTTATATCGAAATATTAAAATGTTTCAACAATCTCCCCCTTTTTGATATAACAAAACATTTTAGTAATTTTAAGATTTTTTGAAATAAAGTTTTGAAATTACTACCCCTTACTTTAACACTACTTCAATTTATTATGTAAAACATTTACTACTTATTCTTCTTATTCTTCTCCCCCTTTTTGTTAAATCAAAAAGACATTGTAAAACAAGGTTTTGAAAATCATTTAGCCAATTGATTTATTAATTATAAGCTTAAGCTGCTAAGATCACAATCAAAAGAGAGGTTAGCCATTAGTTTCATAAATCAATATTCATAAATAATGTGATATGGCAAAATTGGTCATATTGCTAATGATAATGTAAATGATGCAAAAATGAATAAAACACACCAAACATAAAAGTTCACACCATTCATAAATCCAAAATCCAACAATCCACAAAATCAAACAATTCAAAATGTTGAAATAATATTCATTTTGTTCAAAGTTTTAAAGATAAACATAAAATTAAGCATCCGGATCGGTAGGAGGAAAACAGGCTCGCATAGCGGCCATCGTGTGTGAGTTCATTGATACGAGCGTTGGTTGATTCATTGTTTGCACGCATCTCCCGAAGAATCTCTAATTGTTGAGCTCCCATTGTGGATAAATGAGACTCTATAGAGGAAAAGCGCGAGTCCATGGTAGCGTATCGGAAATCGAATGTCTCCATAAAGGATTGAAAATATGGAGGCATTTGATGCGTTTGTTGTGCTTGCTCCTCGGGCTGCTCTTCGGGTTGTCAGGTTCTTCTCAGCTTCATCAATATCCCTCATTAATTGTTCAAACTCGGGATCTTCGTCAGCCTCGAGTGGAGCTTGTGAAGAACTAGCTCCCGGAGTAGAAGAACGAACCCATTCACCGGTTTCTTTGTCCTTTACCCATCCCGCTCTCGTTAAGGAAGAAGATTTATTTGTTTCTTAAGAGGAAAAACGGCATCTAGACGACTCTAAGCCCAGCTTTGGAAAACAGATTACTCAAAAAGCAACCGTAAACTAGAGATGAACAGTGTTTCTTGTTAGGAACAAGATTTACGGTTTCAACATTTCAGCAAAAATAATCTGAGGTAGGTTAATTTTAATACGGTTTTCGAAACAATGTAACCACCAAAGATCCAAAGCTCTAAGAGTAGAATAACGACCTCCGGATGGTCGAAACCACCAAGAAATCATTAGATGAAGAAAACGCTCATGTAGGTCTAAGACACTCGCACTATCTCTTCTTTTATAACGAGAACCTAAAATTTGTTTTTCATTCGAGATACCATCATTATCTAATCCAAATGTATTGGCTATATATGCCGGGTCAATATATAAGAATTGTCTTAGAAGGTAGGAACGAATTCCTATGGTTTCGGTTTCAGCTTGGTTTTTAACACATACGGCATTAGAGTAGAATATACGAACAAGTTGATGGTAAACGATGGGTTCAAGATCAAATAGTTTATCAAATTTCCATTCTTGTAAAATGGGAAGATATTTAAAATCGATAGCTAACATAGCTTGACGAGAAGGAATACGTTCTTCCCGGATTTTGTAAGAATCGAAATATTGATAATACCAAAATCGGTGATTTCTAGATCCAGGATGATTAAAACACGAATTTTGAATAGTCAAGTTAGGATCAGTGGGATTGGGATTAGAAATTGGAATAGAAGGAGGATTTGGAGGTGGATTTGGTTGACGACTAGAACGACTAGATGAAGACCTAGGACGTTTAGGATTTGACATGGTGAAGGAAATCGGAATAGATAGAATAACCTGCAATTTTAAAACAAATGTATGCAACTCAATTAATCCCAAAACTCAATTGAGTCCTCAATATTTCAAGGTTCTCTAAATCAATCCTAATGGGCAAAGTTTTTGAGAAACTTTGAAAAATATGGTTTTGAGAAACATATATGTATAGTTTTCATAATAACAACATAATTTAATCAAAACACAATAATTTGAAAAATAACATTTTTTTTATTTCAAAAATTAAAAAATTTGAAAAAATCTTGTGTTTTTTGATGAAATTAGTTGTAACATCTAGTTTCTAATCACTAAATAATCAATGCCCGATCACTATTTCAACCTAGAACTAATTAAAACTAATCCTATGTTAAAAAATAATGAAATAAAGAGTTTAGAAAAATTACCTTGAAAGATGAAGATTGAGGGGATTTAGATGTTGTTTGCACGACTTTAATGATTTCAACAGGTTTAGAAGATGATATATGAAGTAAATTCCGATTAATATCGTCGATTTGAGACAAAAATGGAGATTTGAGGGTGTAGGAGGTGAAAAACGGCGGAAGAGAGAAGAAAATGAGGGCTTGGGATTTTGGGGGTGTTCTGTCGATTTTAACAGAACCCCAGGGGGGTATCGATTCCCCTGTGGGGGGAATCGGTTCCCCTTCAAAGGGGGAATCGGTTCCCTCAGGGGGGGATCGATTCCCTCTGCACCAAAATGCTAAAATCCGATTTTTTTAAGCACAAAATGCTAAATTAAACTTTTCTAGTGGTATTGGCAACTCATATATCAAACATTAATTATGTTCAAATAATTAAATTAATCTTTAATTGATTTTTGAACATAAAATTAATTTTCATTAAGAATCACAAACTCCCCCTAACTAATAGCAAGAATGCAATCAAAATTATTATTATAAGCATTTTTCAAGATTTATTAAAAGTGCTAAAATTATTTTAAACACTAAGTGAAGATAGGTTGGTCAAATCTAATTCTCTCCTAAGTGTCCAAAATCTTTCCTTGTCTAAGGGTTTTGTAAAGATATCTGCTAATTGGTGCAAAGTATCAACAAATTCTAGAACTACATCTTCCTTAGTGACATGGTCTCTAATGAAATGATGTCTTATTTCAATGTGCTTAGTTCTAGAGTGTTGGATGGGATTTTTAGTGAGACAAATAGCACTAGTATTGTCACACTTGATAGGAATAGTACCTACTTCAATTCCATAATCAAAAAGTTGTTGTTTCATCCATAAAACTTGTGCACAACAACTACCAGCTGAAATGTATTCGACTTCAGTGGTAGATAATGCAACACAATTTTGTTTCTTTGAAAACCAAGAAATCAGCATATTTCCAAGGAATTGGCAAGTACCGGAGGTGCTTTTCCTATCTAATTTGCATCCTCCATAATCCGCATCAGAAAAAGCATGCAAGCTAAAGCTAGAGTCTCTAGGATACCAAAGTCCTAAACTAGGAGTGTCCTTAAGGTATCTAAGATTCTCTTAACAGCTAGTAAATGTGATTCCTTAGGACATGATTGAAATCTAGCACATAAGCAAACACTAAACATAATGTCCGGTCTACTTGCGTTAGATAAAGCAAAGAGCCAATCATTGACCTATATAATTTAACATCTACACATTTACCTCCTTCATCTAAGTCAAGCTTTGTTGAAGAGCTCATTGGAGTGTTATGAGGTTTCCCATTTTCCAGTCCAAACTTCTTGAGCATATCTTTGACGTACTTAGCTTGATTAATGAAGATGCCATCTTTTCTTTGCTTGATTTGGAGTCCCAAGAAAATGAGAGCTCCCCCATCATGCTCATCTCAAACTCACTTTGCATTAGCTTAGAAAATTCTTGACAAAGAACATCATTAGTAGAACCAAATATTATATCATCAACATAAATTTGAACTACAAATAAATCTTTACCTTTTCTCTTTAAAAACAATGTAGTGTCAACCTTTCCTTTTAAAAAACCTTTTTCAATTAAAAAATTTGACAATCTTTCATACCAAGCTCTAGGAGCTTGTTTTAAACCATAAAGAGCTTTTGTCAATTTTAAAACATGATCCGGAAAATTTGAATCTTCAAAACCTGGAGGTTGTTCCACGTACACTTCTTCTTTATAAAACCATTTAAAAATGCACTTTTAACATCCATTTGATATAATTTAATTCATTGAAACATGCAAATGCTAATAACATTCTAATTGCTTCCATCCTAGCTACGGGAGCGTATGTTTCATCATAGTCTATGCCTTCTTCTTGAGTATAGCCTTGAGCAACAAGTCTAGCCTTGTTCCTCACTATATACCACTTTCATCAAGTTTATTTCTAAAAACCCATCTAGTACCTACAATAGATTTATTACTAGGCCTTTCAACTAATGTCCATACTTTACTTCTCTCAAATTGATTTAATTCTTCTTGCATAGCCATAATCCAATGTTCATCTTTTAATGCTTCTTTGATGTTCTTAGGCTCTATGCATGAAATAAATGCAACATAATTACATATATTTTTAGAGAAGATCGAGTAGTTACTCCTTTTGATGGATCACCTATAATTTCACCATCCTTGACATAGTTGTACTCTCTGGAAAAGATACTTCCCTTTCTTCAATGGTTGGATTCTCGAGGGGATCATGAGTTTCCTCATCTTTTGTTTCTTCCTTTGATGATGATTCTCCAACGTCATGTCTAACGTCATTTGCTTGTAAAATACCTACATCATCATTAACAGAAGAATCCTTCCTCGAAAGGGGATTATCATCGAAAACAACATGTATAGACTCTTCTACAACTAAAGTTCTTTTATTAAATACACGATAAGCTTTAGAATTCAAGGAATACCCAGAAAAATTCCTTCATCACTTTTAGCATCAAATTTACCAAGATTTTCTTTACCGTTGTTTAAAACAAAACATTTACATCCAAAAGGATGAAAATAGCTAATGTAGGCTTTTATTTTTGAGAATTTCATATGGAGTTTTCTTTAAAATTGGCCTAATCATTACTCGATTTACAACATAACAAGCGGTATTTGTGGCTTCCGCCCAAAAATATTTTGGCAAATTATTTCACAAAGCATGGTTCTAGCCATTTCTTCTAAAGTTCGATTTTTCCTCTCAACAACTCCATTTTGTTGAGGGGTTCTAGGTGCTGAAAATTGTGGCTAATACCATTAGAATTACAAAACTCAATAAATCCAAGATTTTCAAATTCAGTTCCATGATCACTTCTAACACTAGTGATAGAGTAACCTTTTTCATTTGGATTATTTTGAAAATGTGATGAAATTTTCTAATGCTTCATCTTTAGTACTTAAGAATAGAACCCAAGTGTATCTAGAATAGTCATCTACCAAGACAAATGCATATTGTTTTCCTCCCAAGCTAGTAGTTCTAGTTGGCCCAAAAAGATCTAATGGATCAATTGTAATACTCTACTAGTTGATACATCATTAATAGATTTAAAAGAAACTCGTTTTTGTTTTCCTTTAGCACAAGCATCACAGATTTTATCATTATCAAATTTAAGCTTAGGCAACTCTCGAACTAAATCACCTTGAATTAGCCGTTGCAAAACACTCATACTAGCATGACCTAGTCTCCTATGCCATAACCAACTATCATGCTCATCCTTAGCAACTAGGCATAAATTAGTCATATCAATAGAATCTAAATGCACCATGTAAATGTTTCCTATTCTATGACCAACAAGCATAATCCGATTAGATGCAATGTCAATGACTTTACAACCATTAATTTCAAATAAGACATTGAATCCTTTATCGCATAATTGACTAATACTCAATAGATTATGCTTTAATCCATTCACATATAAACATTCTTAATTTGTATGGAAGAGGTATTACCTATTGTACCAATACCTTCAATGTGACCTTTTGAATTGTCTCCAAAAGTCAATTCTCCTCCATTTTTGGCGTTAAGCTCAATGAACCGGCTTTTGTCTCCGGTCATATGTCTTGAGCATCCACTATCAAGGTACCATGAGTTTGAATTTGTTTCCCGTGCCTTGTAGCAATGCTCCTTTCCCTACAAACATAGATTAATTTTTGATTTTTGGTACCCAAATTCTTTTGGGTCCATATTCATTAGTTTCCAAAATCCTAGTCCCTTTAGGTATCCATTTGTGTAGGATATTTTTATCTTTAGTAGTAATGAGTTCTTTAGGAACCCACACACTTCTAATGATTTTCCATTAGAGGTTCTTTGGGGACCTCTATGATTGTAGTTTCTAAAACTTTTTCTAACAAAGTTGGATTTTGAATTTTCACCTTTTTCAAAATGTTTTGTTCCAACTTTATCAAAAGAAGTTTTAAGATCATTAATTTTCTTTTGATGATCATCATTGATCTTTGAAAGTAAATTTTGCAAATCTAAATTTTTCTTTTCAAACTCTTCTAGTTTGATTTGCAAATTTTTGATTTTACTTTCAAGATCGTTGTTGGTTTTGGATATGAGTTTGTTTTCATTTTTCAATTTTGAAACATCATTTTTATATTTTAAAAACATTTCTCATAATCCGAAGCCAACCCATTGTACTCCTCAAATAACTCATCATAAGATAAATCATCAAAATCGGATGAGTTAGAGGTTACCTTAGAATCTTCCCCGAATGCCATCAAGCACAAGTTTGCTACTTCTTGTTCCTCTTCATCGGAACCTTCTTCATCGCTCCATGTAGCCACATGAGCCTTGTGCTTATTCTTTGATTGACCCTTTTTCTTCAATTGTGGGCAATCATATTTGACATGCCCGTCTTTTTGCATTCATAGCAAATGATTGGGTCCTTCTCTTTTGGTTCATTTTTGAGGCCTTCGTTTCGTTTGAATTTTCTTCCTTGGTAAGGTCTCATCATTTTTCTGAACCGTTTGGCAAACAATGCCATTTCCTCGTCATCATCATCATTAGAATCACTCTCATCTTTTGTGGATTTGAGAGCAACTCCAATGTTTTTCTTCTTCTCCTTCTCCTTTGGTGTCTCTTCAACTTTATCAAGGTCCACCTCATCTTCAAGCATCATCTCATGAGTGAGGAGTGAACCGATAAGTTCTTCAAGAGTTAAGGACGATAGGTCCTTAGACTCGATGATTGCCGTCTTCTTGATTGCCATGATTTTGGGAGGGAGTAGACTAACTTCCTCACAAGCTTTTCATTTGAGATGATCTCTCCATATGATTTGAGACCATTGACAATCGTTGAAAATCTATCCGTCATAGCTTTGATGTCTTCATTTGGTTTCATCCTGAAATTTTCATAGTTATGCGTTAGAATACTAATTTTTGATTTCTTTACCTCATCGGTACCTTCATGTGTGACTTGAAGCTTGTCCCATATTTCTTTGGCGGTTGTACAAGATGAAACTCTTCCGTATTCATCTGGTCCAAGAGCACAAAAGATAATATGGATGGCTTTGGAGTTGAGCTGGAACATTTTAGTATCTCCTTCACTCCACAACCTTGGATGAGTGATAGGCTTAATGTATCCTTCTTCTACGGCATTCCATGCTCCCATGTCACTTGCTTGAATGAAGTACATCATTCTATTCTTCCAATAGGCGTAGTTAGCTCCATTGAAGAAAGGAGGCTTGTTGACGGGCATCGAATCGAGACCGAAGTCGAAGTTTGAAGTAGAGGCCATTGATGACTTTGTAATCGATGTAACTCTTCCCGGATCGACTCAAGAGGCGATTAAACCTTCAAATGAGTTAGGCTCTGATGCTAATTGTTGAGTTAATCGAATGACGAAATTGACCAAGAGGGGGGTGAATTGGCAATAAAATTTTTGTAGAAGCTTTTGCAGAAAATTGAAAGTAATTGCACAGCGATTTACAGTGGTTTGACTTTCTCAAACAAAGTCTACGTCCACTACCTTAGCTATCCACACTAAGGATTTTCCAACAAATTCACTAATTTGTTCTTTCTTTTGAGGCCAAAGAGATAACCTTACAATTCCCTCAAGAGTATACCCCAACTCTTAAGAACACTCTTTTCTCAAAGAGAAGATTACAAATTTGCAAACTTACAAGAAAACCTCACAAGGTAAGATGTTTGCACAATTCTAGAACAAAGAAAAGAACACTCAAAGATGAATACAATTGAGCACAAAAAAGTGTTCTTGAAAGCAAAATGAATATTGAATGAAAATGGACTTTGAAATGCTCAAACTTGAGGTTTGATGCTTTCTCTTTGATTCTCTCTTGATTCTAGTTGCTTGATATTTCTTGTTGTTGATCAATGGCTTCTAAGCTTGCTTAAATACACCTTGGATCACTTCTGAACGTTGGGGATAATTAGAGAAGATATTATAGCCGTTTTAGTGTGAAAACATTTAATAAAACAGCTTGGAGCGTGGGGGGAATCGGTTCCCTCTCATAGGGAATCGGTTCCCTAAGTGTAAAATTCAAATATTTCGACCGTTGAACAGGGGGGAATCGGTACCCCCTAGGGGGGAATCGGTTCCCTCCGAGCATTCTGGAAATCTCGGAGCCAAACCATTCAGGGGGGAATCGGTTCCTCCTATGGGGGGGAATCGGTTCCCTCTGAGCAATCTGGAATTTTTGGCTTTGAATTGGTTCGAAATACTTTGTAAAATTATTTTGAAATTGTTTTATGATTAAAACTTAATTTTACACTTAAGTAAGGATCAAAAATGATTTTTGAAATATTTGGAGTAATGTTTTGATATTCGAATAGTTATATCGAATATACTTAGAAAATCATTTGGAAAATCTTAAAATCCATTTAACTTAATTTGTTATATCGAAATATTAAAAATGTTTCAACAAAATTCATTTTTTAAATAATTTCTCTAGGTCCCACATTTTCCCCACCTGTGCGTCCCCTTCTCTCCCCGAAAAGTTCTACAGTGCGGCATCCTTCTCCTCGCATGACTACATTGAAGCAGTCGAAGAAAATCGAACGATACCAATTGAATAAGACCAAACGACCGACCGACTGCCACTACCTAAACGGTTGGCTCGACTTCCACTGCCCAAATCGTCGGTCAAAGTTATTTGAGAACTTTTTTGAGATTTGAATTTTTGATATTTTAGGGATTTAAATTTAGAAATTTAGGAGATTGCTCGGTCGATCACTGATGGGTTCGTCGGTGGTTTTTCATCAAGTGGAAGCGTGGTTGGGATAGGTCCATTCGACGACAACAATGATGAAAAAAATCGGCTACCATTGTGAGTATAGAGATCAAAAATAGAGTTTTCAAAGTTTTAGATTTTTTTTAATTTGAGAAAATTTAGTGTTTTTTAATATATATTTTTATTTTAAATTTGAGGAACGTTGTTTTCTCTTAAGGTTTTAGATTCAAATAGTTAGGTAACGTGGACAATAGAGATAAATGCATGACTTTATGTTAGAGGACTCAACTTGAACTTATAAAATTTTGATAAACTTAAAATTATTATATTTTAGGAAACAAAAGTAGTATTTAGTTTACAAAAATGGTAAACACTGTATTTAGTCATCCAACTATTATTTTTATTCTGTTTTACTCACTAAACTATTCTTTTAAAATCATCACTAATATTGCGTTTTAGTTTCATTTTATTAACCAATCATTAAAAAATTAATAGTGATGTTGACATGTTATCGTCATAAGATAATGTCATGTCATCACTAAAAAAATAAAAAAAATATCACATCAATAATTATGTTAATTTTTTAACGTAAAGTATCAAATTAACCAAAACGTAACGTTACTTGATATTAAAAAAAATAGTTGGGTGACCAAAGTGGAACAAGTGATAACTGAGTGACTAAATAAGTAGCTTACCCACAAAAAATGTCCTAACCATTTCGTTTCTTTGGCATATCATCGTATCATTGCAATTCTAGAAACAATTGTTCATCCTAAAAAACAGTTGATGTAGAATCAATTAAACTATTGTTGGGCTTTTCTAGTCTTGCTTCTGGTAATCTTGCCTTGAATGGATTCTTTAGGCGATTTCTGAGAATAATTAGAAGTTTCGAAATCTGCAGATGTCAAATTCGATAACCATCGTTGAACCGAACTACCACGACCTTGATATACAGATGGAATCAGTTTACTTCCCTTGCCGGCACCCTCAAGCCTCACCTTTGCAATTTTGTTAACTTCATCGATCCGATTGGAATCTTCTTCACATTTCCTTGATCCGATTTCGCGTTTTGCTTCGAGAAAAGTTTGTATATTATCGAGGCTTAACCTGTCGACAATCGTATTCATTCCTGCAGGCTTCATTTGCATACGCTCATGGAGCCATGCCTCTGAAATATGGAGGTTAGCCGCTCAGGGTCATCCCCATGATCAACCGCATGATTGTGCTTTAGGCATTGAACTCCTCTAGCGAATTCATCACACAGATTCTCAAGTAGAATCCGTGCTTTTCTTTCTCTCTCGACTTCTTTCAATGCGTCGGCGAAACATGATTTCGCCTCGGAGAGTTGTCGACTAGCTTTCGACGCCATCTTTCGGAGTTGTTCCGTAACTTCTCCTCTCTTGTAGCTTGTCTCTCAGTGAACGAATGAAAAGTTTGAACCTACCTTGCTCCTTGTGCCTCGTGAACTGCAACTCTTGGATCCGAGCCAGAGAGAAGTCGAGTTCCGTTTTCAGAGCCTTTACCGACGATACGTGCTGATCTTCGAGAGCCCAGATTCGTTTGAGCACCTTGAGCAACTCCATTGATGTCTTAACCTTATAACCAGAAGATCCCTCGATCGTTTCTTTAAACCCCAAAGAACCAGATGGTGTGCTTGCAGAGTTATAAGGTGCCACCTGCAAAGAAGGCAAAATATATGCATATGTATAAACAAAAAGCTTGAAACTTTTAAACAACAAGCACCGTGTTATGAGTCCCAACCTGATGAAGGCGATGATCAACATCAGCCTCGAAACCCTTATCTTTAAAACGTTGAAGATTAAGTTTGGGATGCATAGTGGAAACTGAGTAACGAGGAGGTTGAAGTTGCCAAAAATGGGCACCGAGTTTTCTGGCAGAAAGCAAAGGAGTGGGATTTTGAGAAGATGAGTGCAAATGTGGCCAAGCAGTTGATTGAGTAGAGGCCCCTGCTCTTTTCCCCTTTCCCCCAATCGATTCTCCCATTTCTGCAAAAACTGTTTATGGTTCTTTACTCATCGGACGAAGAAAGAGATGCCGGTGCCTATTTGTTGTGGTGACTCTATCAGTTCAATAGCCAAATGCGGTGATCTTTCTCTCTTCTCTGTTCATTTTCCAACTATTTATGGACTTTGGATTCCCTTATTTATTGGGCACCCGAGGTCTAGGTTCAAAGCTACCATTATATTTTTAAAATTAAGTTTATAGGTTTAATTCAACCACAATATCTCTATCTATACTCTATAGTTTACATTTACATAAATATGTTTGAATTTTTTTAACTAGAATAGTATCATGAATTTATTGATCGATTTCAATGACAAAAGGGTGTGTGTACGTTCATCGTCAATTAATTAAAAGAATTCTGAACAAATACTATCTTATAATCATTACAATACAACAAAAAAATAATTAATTCAAATATTTTATTTAATACAAAAGATAAAGTCATGGCTATGTAAATATAGTGCTAATACTAATAACCAAATCTACAAAGTATAGAGGATTAGATAAAATTATGGCAGGGTTAAATCTTTATTCATCACACAACATGCGGTCCAAACCCTATTATCTGATATAAAGCTTTGATAAAAAGAGTTTTGTTTTTCTGAGGTTCGATATTTAATTTTTATTAATTCAAAAACATTAATTATTCTTATTAAGTTTAACGAAATTCTCATATTCTAAAATTAAAAATTGTAGTCGAGTTAGATTAATTACTGTAATAGTGAGATTGAGTATTGTAAATGTGAAATTAAAATAATAACAATATATTATATCATTAATGACATTATGTTCAATTTTTTCCTGTAAATAAACAATTAAAAATTATATATATTTAATAAATGAATGATAAAAGTAATAATTAAGATGATAGATCATACGGACCACTTAAAAAGTAGTTCTGTCTTAACTTAATGTGGTCCAAAAAGATCATGTAAATTTGTTCTATAAATTCACCACATATTAATGTCCCCCTTCAATAAATGATGAAACATCCTCACTGTTCACCCAACTTTGTTGATGCCATTATTATTATTTTTCCTCATATTTACTCACATGAATGAATCAATGTTCATCTAAATTTGGTCGGTAGTGTTTTCATGGAATCGTCCAGAGAAAGATATACTAATATAAGGTTAAAAGCGACGTAATCAATAATTTAATTTTTTTAATAAGATTGGTTTAGTGCGACTCGAAATGTTAACTTATATGTAATCTATTGGGTTGTAACTATTTTAAAATAACTAAAATGGTGTAACCGATAAACTTGTCTTCCTGGTTAAAGCGGAACACAAAATGTTATAATATGAAATCAGAAAAAATGTCAATGTAGTAATATAACAGGTTGCGTCCAAGAATATTATGGTTCACTAAGAAATATGTTGTGATACAAGAATGCTAATATTTTTATAAATAGAATGAGTTGCGCCTTAGAATGTCACGATTCACTAAAAAAATATGTTGCAACATGAAATGTTAATATTTTTATTAATAAAATGGGTTACGACTAAAATGTTACTAAAATTTATGTTGATAGGGCCTTAGACATTCTGAAGACAATATTCCAGATCACAACCTACTTTCTTAGTGAACCATAACATTTTTGGACACAACCGGAATTTTTTTCATATATATTCATAACATTTTCAGGTTTTAACTTATTTTGTTATCGTGGGAATGTCCAATGTCCCATCAGCTTAAACTTTAGTAACATTTTAGGGGTAATCCATTTTATTAATAAAAAATATTAACATTCCAGATCGCAACCTATTTCTTAATGAATCATGATAATTTTAGGTATAACCCATTTTATTAATAAAAATATTAACATTCTAAGACGTAACTTATTTCTTAGTGAACTATGACATTTTTAACCTATTATGATATTACATTGCTTTTTCGGTTCCGCATTATAAAATTTTATATTACGCTTTTAACATGTTATATTTTTCACTTATCATACCGTTTATTAGTCCTATTTTAAGCGCTTCACAGCATAACTGTACGTGTTATCATTCAAACATTGATTTTCTTAGCACGTTCGTCTTTCTCGTTATATTATATGCCGGTTCTTGGGGTTTGCATGAAGCTCGAATCCATCCGTACGTTGTTCTTTGGGCAGGGGCGACAAGCGCTTGTGCTCATCCTGGCCAAGAGAGAGACACCACGAGCCATTTTCAAACCCAAGCCATCAAAAGTCAACAAGGGAATTTATGGGTACAAGCATTGCCATTATTGCATGGGGGCATGGATGGACGGGCTCTGAAAATCTTATATAATTTATATATTTTTTTATTAATAATTTTTTAGCATGAAATTTTATGTACGTTTTAATTATCCAAAAAAAAATTATGTGCGTTTTTGCATGGAGGACAAATGTATATGCCAAACTCAGCCCGAGACTTAATTTCATTACTTGATGCAGAGTAAATATAAAGTTCAAATCTCGACATTTACAACACCTTGCTATTTGCTTACTGAAAACTAATTTTATGCCAGAAATATTACAGGGATTTTAAGAATGGTATGCGTTGCACATGTAAAAGCTTCATTAATCATAAGAAACAAAATTCTAGGTTCTAATTTGGATTTTTCTTTCTCCCTTTCTATTTTCAAGTAATCAAGGGATTCTTACAGAAGATTCATGTACATTGTTACATCTTTCCATGATTTTGGAGTCCTTCACATGCCTAAAAACCCTACTCCCTTCATTGCATCTGCAGCATCTTTTCTCTGCATCCTGGAAAAACCCAAAAACTTGGATTCAGTTCGGTTTTGTACATATCAAGTACGGTTTAATTTACGCAGAGAAACATTGAAGTTTTAATAAGACTATGAACCACTAGAGGAGTCCTTCAAGCTTTCTTCTATGACGGTTTGGTCCGAAAGTCTCGTGATTTTGTCTCGCAGAAAACACATGTAGTTAGTATGTGATTAAATCTATATGTGAACATAGCAGATTCTCTAAGTCTCCCGTCTTGATCCTTGGTGTCTGGGTTATTAGTCTAAATCGTTGCTTGTAAACCCTATTCATTGAGGGAACTAAATCAAATTCGAGTAAACAATGTTCCCAACTTGTAGGAAGAATTTACCGTTAGTGAGATCGGCGGGAAGATTGAGCGATTCCTCCGCTTTGAATATGTCACCGATGAAATCCTGGACCCGAGAAGAATACGCTTTGTGGTTTACGGCTGTAATCATCCTTCGATCGAACTGCAACGACTTGTATGCATGCTCGAGTCGCTTGATCACGCTGTAGTTTTGGGGAAAAATCCACTATTCCAAAATACAGAAGTACATCATAGCACTCCCCAGACTTGAGATTTTCATGTGATGTTAGAGTTCCGATTCCATTCTTCGGTACGTGAAAACCACGAGCAGACAGTTCTTCACCGAACCTAGTAGTTTGACTGCGAGAAAGCCGATGCAAAACGATTGATTCTTCACTACACCATCTTCGAACCCCATATCAAACGAGACTTATTTTAGGCTAAAAATGCAAAAATTTACCTGTTACCTGGTAGCCACTGATCACCAAAACTCAAATCTGACTCGAAATTGATTGAAACTTTTTGTTTTTTATCATTGAATTCAATGGAATCTGCAAGGCAGGAAACCGGAATATGCATTATAAAGCTTATCGCTAACACCGTAGCAAGCTCCTCATTGCTAGAGTAACATGCCGGAAGGGTGATTGGCAAGAGAAATAGATTTTCCTAACATCTTTTAGTTCAATGGATATGACAGCATTAGAATTTAGAACAGTTAAGCTTCTTACAAAATTCTGAATTTTCAAGTTCTTGGTCTTTTACATTTTCCTTTTACTTTGCCGTTAAGCAACAGAGAATTATGATGAATGAGATGCATTTTCAATATATCACCTCGAATTGAAGCTGCGGAATACCTCTGCGAGGATAAATCACTATGATACAACGAGTCACGGGACACTCTCCTTCCATCGCTGGGACTAGTGTCAACAGAACCTGCAGAACGACAATAAAGTGAACATAAATTTCATCTAAGATATGCACTTTTCTGGAAGATTTAGTCATTTGGTATTTTCAAATAATGCAACATTGTTGTAGTTCCTGAACGCAATCTTTTTTATAAAAATGAAGATAAAAGAGACACAAAATTTACGTGGAAAACCCCTAAATAATATAGGGTAAAAACCACGGGCAACGGTAGAAGAATTTCATTATGAGAAAATAGGAATTACAACTTCTCTCGATCGACCAATGAGAAAACAATGATAATTCTCTCTGATAAAAAGAAGAAAACAACTCTCAATAAACTCTCTAAATTCTCTCTAGTATTGGAAGAAAGCTAGAATGCTTTGGGATGATTTTGAAGCTAAATGAGCTAGGGTATTTATAGTTGAAGCTTAAGGACTAATTTGTAAATATCCTAAATTACAATGACTAAATTATGATTTTACCATTGTCCAAAATTCAACAAAAACCCAATCTTTTTGACAAATTTTTTCGGTGGAATTTTTTATTAGCACCTTTCAGTGCTTGCCAAGACTTTTAAACACGGAGTCTGTAGAAAGTGAACGTCTAGCTTCCAAGAGATCTGTGAGAGACTAAAAGCTTATCAGAAGTCTTACTCTGCCTCTTATAACACGATAGATTTTCAGGCATCTTATAAAGATAGTTTTTTTTCACGAAAAGTGGGAATTTGGGAAACAAATTCACCTTTAAGTGAACCTTTTACATGGAAGCCAAGTAACATACTGTAATCCATGACACCCGCAGCCTCGAGAAAAGCACAATCATGCTTGAGTTGCCTATCAAATAAAAATACTATTGTTAATCAACCAAGGATTATGAATGTTTGGTGACACACTCGCTTGCATACACTGGATTAAGGGGCGGAGAAGGGGAAAAAAAGGGAGGGGTTACTGTTAGAATTGTATACAATAGGAAATAGGCAATTGCATAAAGATCACCTTACCATTATCAAAAAGAAAACCATGCTAAGAGAGAAGACATAGATTGATGGACTTACTTCAAAAGCCTATGTCGAACCGGTGGTTCAAGGCAAAAGTGAAAATCAAGATCCGATTCCTTATGAAGAACTTTCTCACGGAATCTCACTTTTTCGACTTTTCGACCTTGTAGGGAGCCTATAACACCGGTGCATAAACAAATCTGATTTGAACATGTTTGACACATCCAAAAGTAACCTGTTCCCCCAATTCCTAAAAATATCAGTGCAATAATATTATTAACGGCCAAAAGGAAGGGAAGCTCCAAGTTATGTTAATGCAAATTTATCCAAGACCCTTAATTTAGAATCCCTTCGTGGAGGGAGACATGCATCATGTACCTCCCGATAACCTGCATTTTTAATTTGCAGCCCTCGCAGTCATCAATATCTCTGTACTTTATTTACGTGACAAAGATCTTCGTTGGCCAGTTTAAAACTATGGATTCCATTGAAAGAAAAATGCCAGCATGAGAAATTTTACTATGACATAAAATAATGTCCCTTCTATCTTAGCACCGCCGTCCGGCTTCACGACATGAACTCCATAAACCTTGCTCAAGACCGTGCTGCAAAACCTTCTGATATGGTTACAATAGGCCGGGAGCATTTCTAGGAGGATCTACACCAAACGCATTAACCATATTCAGACATTCTTTTCTGATTAAGAAACTCAAAGATGTCAGGGCTTTATTAAACTCAATGATGACGAAGGCTGATTTCATTACACCGACTTCAGATTTGCGTAGTGTTTTTACTACAAACCGGTTGTCCGTGGACAAGATGAAGAAGTTGCCAGGTTTCAAACTTGAAGTGACATTCCTTAAAGTTTCGTCACTACAAATCGATATCATGTAACACTCATTGTTGACATTTTCGAGCTCTTGTAAAAGCCTGGCAGAGAAATTTCAACAAACAGTTTAGCGATAAAACACAACACATGATCCAACGATTAAAACATGATCAAAAATAAAAATGACAAAACCTGAAAGCTCTAGGACAATAATCTTTCCATTCAAAGGCAGTGATTGATCCTGGGGGGAGATTAAGACACTGCTGTCTGGAATAATGAACCCAATACCTTTGCTAATCTGTTAAATCCGAAGCTGAAATACCTGCATGCAGATGTCTGCTTCTTTAGGTAATAAAATCGAATTATCAAAAAAAAAAAATTACATAAATCCAATCGAATTCATTCAAAGTATAAATCTAGGTGATGAGAAAATATAATTTAAAGACTATTTGTGTACTTTCACTTTCTTATGTCTACAGACTATAAAAAATGTTTAATATCAAAATAAGTGTCTAAACCATAACGATTTTCACAAATAGGTGTCTAAAATATTTTTGACTCATCCCGATGCCTAACGTTACACGTGATACCACTTTAGGTGACGGCGTTACAAATCACAATTTGATAATTTTAAAAAATTTATTTAAAATTTTAAAAAAAATTATTTATATTTTAAAAAAATATAAAATTCTTTAAATAAACCCAAAACTTTAAAAATCTTCATTTCAACCTCTAAACTCACGCCGTCGTTACCCTTGCCATTGTTTATTTGAACTATATATTTAAATGATGTGTTATTATGTATACAAACTCTGAATTTAAGCATTTATATACATATAATGCATGTTTTTTTTGGATAATTAATTTTTATTATCCAAGGAAGAAAACTATTACAAAAATCTCCGATCACAAATCAAATGTACATCCTAATAACAAAAGAAGATCGGTTAGGCAATGTCCCAAGTGTTACAAAGGATAGTATTAATACTATCATACCTATTAATATTTTTCCCCCTCAATTTAATACCTGCGAAATCTTTGATACAAATGAAGAGTTCTTCGGGAGTTCTTGATCTTGCTTGAAAAATTCTTCGGTTTCGCTCTTCCCACAAAACATAGATTTTAGCAGTCCATGCAAGTTTAAGAATAGTTGTGCCCAGTCAATCATGTCATCCCAAGAAGTAAGATATTTCATGATTCCATTTTTGTATAAGATTTTCTCCCTTAAATGAGTGGCTATGGGACAATCAAAGAGAAGGTGGGAGTGTGATTCAAGTGCTGCACTACAGAGAACACAGGTTCCAGGAGTTGAAATTCCCATTTTTTGTAATCGGTCCCTAGTTGGGAGGCGGTCGAGTAATGCCATCCATGATATCATACTGAGTTTAGGGATATGAAGAGGGAACCAAATCAATGAATCGTCCTAATTTCCTGCCATATTTCTCTTATATTGATAGCCCTATTCGATATAGCAGGTAAAGCCTCAGCTCGTAGCTTGAGGAGTTTGATGAAACCCCAGCTGAAGATGGAGCGTTTTTCGATCTGCCAGAAATTATTTTCCTTTAGAACATATTTCTTGATCCATGCAACCCATAATGATCCTTCGCTTGCGAGGATATTCTTGATGAGCTTTATCATGCAAGCTTGATTCCATGATTTCAAATTCTTTATTCCCAGGCCTCCCTCCGATTTCAATGTGCAGATTTTTGCCCAGCTGATTCTCACTCCTTTAGCAGTTGAATCGGATCCTTTCCAGAAGAAACGGGAGCAAAGCTGCTCGATCTTATTGATAATAGCCTGGGGTAGGAGGAGATGTCTACACCAGTAGTTAGAAATGCTGAACATGACAGATTTTATGAGCTCTAATCTGCCAGCAAAACTCAATAATTTTCCAGACCACAGGTTAATCCTTGACTTAATGCTTTCTATAAGGCTTTCACAATCTTTCACTGTAAGCTTTCTTGTAATTAGAGGAATTCCGATGTATCTAATAGGCAAACATCCTAGATTTAAACCTGATAGGTGCTTGATAATCTCCACATTTTTGTTCGAAGCTCCAGCAGTGAAAAATACACATTTCGCAGCATTAAGATTCAAACCAGAAATTTCATAGAATTTGTCAAGGACTGAAATAACACCTGCAACTGACTCCACATTTCCTTTACAAAATATCAATAGATCATCGGCAAAGGATAAGTGAGTGAGCCCTATTTGCTTACATTTAGGGTGATAACTATAAAGTCCTTTAACAGCAGCCAAATTTAGCAATCGAGTCAAAACATTCATTGATAAAACAAATAGAATTGGTGAAAGGGGATCACCTTGCCTGATGCCTCGTGCTCCTTTGAAAAATCCAATCAGAGTCCCATTGAAGGAAATAGAGAATCTTGCCTCAGTGAAGCATGCTTCAATCCAGCCAATGAATAATTGAGGGAGGCCTAGTGATTTCAAGACATCAGAAATAAAGTTCCAATGAAGAGTGTCAAATGCCTTTTGAATGTCAATTTTCATAGTGCACCGTGGGGAAATGTTCTTTCTTCCGTAGCCTTTAACCACTTCCTGAGCTAGAAGTGTGTTATCAACGATGCTTCTTCCCTTGATAAATGTTGTTTGGTTGAGAGAAATCATTCCTGGGATGAGGCTATTCATTCTTTTGACTATAATCTTGGTGATAGTCTTATATATAACAGAGCAGCAAGATATTGGTCTAAAATCTTTGACTTTGCTTGGGTTAGGAACTTTGGGGATCAAGGCAAGAGTAGTTGCATTGAAAGCTGGCAGCAGAGAAGAGTGGTGGAAGAAATATTTTATGGCTGCAGTCACATCATCTCCAACAATAGACCAAGCATGTTTGAAAAAAATAGGGAGTGAATCCATCAGGTCCAAGTGATTTTTCATTTCCCTGTCCAAGGATTGCTTCATTGATTTCTTCAGGAGTAACTTCTTTGACTAGAGAAGGGGCTAAATCTTGAGGAATTGAGTAATTCAGGATTTCCTTCAGAAAATTCTGGTCAATTTCTTTGATTCTAGGGTCTGGTTTCCCAATCAATTCTGTAAAAAAATTTAGCACTTCTGCTGCCATGGAATCAAAAGATTCTAGTCTCGAACCTTGATCATCAATAAGCATTCTGATTGTGTCTTTTTTGTTTTTGACAGCTACAGCAGAATGAAAGAACTTTGAACTCTTGTCACCTTCCTTGATCCAATTCAATTTGGCTTTTTGTTTTAGAAAAAGTAGCTCAGTTTCTTCAAGGGCTAGTAAGTCTTGTTGGATTTGCAATTCTATATCAATAGAATCCTCTCCTTTTAAAGAGACCAGTTGTTGCTGTTCAAGATCAATTCTCTTTTGCTTAACCCGAGAGGAGATATCACTATAAGAGGACTTGTTTAGGATTTTGAGACTTAACTTGAGATGCTTGAGTTTTAGGAAAAGGATCCTCATGGGGTTACCATGGAATTCGGTCTGCCAGGATTGGTTAAATTCTCTCAGAAAGTTTGGATGAAGAGTCCAGAAATTGAAGAACTTAAAAGGTTTTGGGCGGTTTGTGGGAATTTCTTTATCGAGCCAGGTGAAAGCCATACAATGATCTGAAACTCCCGGAGCTAGGAATTCAACAAAAGATTTTTGAAATACATTAATCCAAGTGGGATTTACGAGGACCCTGTCGAGCTTCCTTGCAAGAAAAGTATTTGTTTGTTTGTTGCTCCAAGTGAATAACGGACCTATAAAAGGATGGTCTTGAAGATCCAATTCATGTGTAACTTCCTGAAAATCTATCATTTCGGAGCTGGAAGTAGGGTAAAAAAGCTCATAATCTGAGCTTTCGTAAGGATGGAGAGTGATATTGTAATCTCCTCCCAAGATCCAGGGAAGGTGACCTATCTTCCTATCCAATTCGTGCAACTGTTGCCAAAGCTGTCTTCAGTTGATGTCGTCGTTGCTTCCATAAACTGCTGAGATGACAAAAGAATTCCCCATGAAGCTTCCTTTGACAGATAAGATTTGATCAGAAACAGAAATAGTAGTAAAATCCAGATTTTTCTTCCAAAGAACCCATATTCTTCCGTTAGCAGCAAACTCATAATTAACACTGACATTCCAGTTGGAAAGTTTACTGCCAATGATGTCCATGGATTTTTCTGGTTTGACTCTAGTCTCTAATAAACATAAAATATCAACGTTATTTTGTGCGGCTCTAAGAAGAACTTTATTTTGTTTCAGAGGATTGTTAAATCCTCTAATGTTCCAGAAACATAAGATCATTAAGAAGGTATTCCCGAGGATGAACCTTCATCCCTGCTGTAGAACTCTTGAGACTATCCAATTTACTCTTCTTTTTTTGTTTGAGCTCTTTGACTATTTCACTTACACCCAATGAAGCCGTACGGATCTAATAATTCAATTGCACATGTTGTTTCATTTTCCGTCGTCTATCCAATTTTCACAAATATTTTTCATAATTACATCAAATTATTCAAAAATATATATACATCTAATAATCAGATTAAATAATAAAACACTCAAAATTATATAATTAAAAAAGTACTTCATTTCACTTAGAGATCACAAAAATTTTAAGCCTTTTATGCTAAAATTCAATTGCACATGTTGTTTCATTTTCCGTCGTCTATTTGAATTACATTTGGCAACGAAAAATCTTCTATCCCCTGCTTATATTTATTTATTTAACTATTTAAATTATATTAATCAAGTCACGTATAATTAATATTTGACGAAAAAAATTGATGTGATAATCGATAAAATTTATATATTTACACATTTTATATTCATTGTTTATACATCTATTAATTTGATCTTAATTTTAATTTAATTCAATAAATATAAATAAATATAAATAAATATAAAATTTAGTTCGGAAACATAAAAATCTCGAACTTATTTAATCTTACATTTACTATAATTTAAAATACATATGAAATGTATCTAATTTTAATATAATTATTAGAATTACTTCGGTGGCTTATGTGCTCCCAAATAACTTGGCTTTTCACTCAATCCTATGGATCCAGTCTTGACCGGACACTCGCCGGTTTCTGATAATTAAAGTTGTCACCGACGACTACAGGGCCGGAATGAGCAAGAACCCCATCTGGCACCACCTGATGGTGACCTTGCATGTTTCGTTGTTTCCACTTCCCTAATCTCCTTCATCGGATCGCGTCTGTACGGTTGATCATCACAGTGAAGGAATGGATTCTCGTGAGGTATACCCACTACAGAATGTGATCTCCTCACCATCTTTGATTTGGGTGCCTCTTTGATTAGATCTCGGATGTTAATGCCGGTGGCGCCGTCCATTTCCGGGACATCTGAATCCAGAAGAACCGAAGCGCCAACGTTGAGAGCCCCCTCGAACCTACCGGAAGGTCGGCGGACATGAACTGCACTGAAAGAAGGAACCCTCACGGGGATGTACGACGAACCGATACGGAGAAGGTTACTGACGAGCAATCGGACGGTGCCGACCAGGGTATCGCTGAAGATACCGACGGTGAATATTTCGATCGAAATACCGGACGTTTCGCGGTAAAGAAACTCCGATGAAACCCTGAAGAGGAACTTATCGTTCCACGTTGGGTTTACACCGCCGACGCGATCAATGCATGTGCGAACCTTGACGGCGGAATCGGTCCAAGCTAGGGCGTACGTCTTCATGCGACGGAATTTCGATGTTTTCTTGAGTCCTTGGGCGGATATTAAGGTGATCTCCAAAATGTAATTGTTTTCCATCTCATCCTTTTGTGTCCTTCCTTTCACGTTTTTATTTCCTTTTTCGTTTCAAGATTTGATCAAGAATGAAAAGCAATGGGAAGGGGTATTGCCGGCGAGAATAAAACGACGGTGGAGACGAAGAGCAGAGGAGAATTGAAAGGAAAACGTGAAGACAACGAGGAAGAGAAGGATTAGCGTCCACGGTCTCTATATATTGGCAAAGTTTTCTCGTTATTGTTGGTAGCCAAAATGCGAGAAACTATTGGGTTGTTTGGATCTGTTTGTAATTGGAATAAATTTGGACCGGAAATGCAATCTGCCTCCCAAAATTAAACAAATACTTCAAGTTTAAATCATATTTTTCTTAAAACTTTCCAAAAACAGTAAGTCATATTATGATTCTTTAATAAAATATGACATAACCCAAGATCCAATAAGTATGATCTCACTTGGATCGCCACTTCCAATAATTGCATGTCTAAATAACCAAAGAAGTAAATGTATCGTTGATACATAACATTAGGTAGCACAATCAAAATGAAGGAGAGAAAATCATCCATACGAGCAATGAAAGTTTAATGTTAACATTCACACGCATCAATTTTAAGGTGTATACAAAAAGATATGAATTTTTAACTGAGGAAAGGTCAGAAAAACGGGCAACAGATTCTGCATAAAACAGATTCTGTCGGTCAACTTTTAAAATTCACCATAAATTGTACATAATGAATTATAATGAGTTATTTATATGGATAGATTCATATTCGAGTCTAGTTTTCAAAGGAAGAAATTGAATTAAATTACAGTGTGTATATCAATACAGAATACTGATTCTTTAAAGGTATTGCAAGTTGTATGAATATAAAAATTTTAGAATTTAAGTTGAAATGGATTAGAAGATGAAGAGTATTGTTTAAATGTTGAGTATATTCTTGGATGCTTGGAATTTAAGTTAAATGGCAAGAGACCATTTTGAATAAATTGGAAATGTTGAGAAGAATTTTAAAAGAATTCATTTTAATGGTTAGATGGTGTAATTCGAAAGGTTCCAAAACTTTGGGGACTTGTTTGCAAGTTATTAAATGAAGAAGTATTATTTGAGTAAATTATTGAATGCTGAAAAATTTATTAGAATGCTGAATTAAATATTGAGTTGAGGTTGAATTACAAATTTATAAAGTTAAGTGTTGAAAATCGAAAGTTTAGGAAAGTTTGGGGTTGAAATTTATAATGTTTTGAATATTGAAGATTTGATTTGGGTATTTTATTCAAGTGCTGGAATTTTAGTAATTAATGTACAATTATCATAATGGTGAAAGACCATTATAAATTAAAGAAAAGTTGAGTTGAATTCTAGAAAGAATTTAAAACATGTGGTTTGATTTTATAATTGGTAAAAGTTGAAGAATCATGTTGGGAATAATTATTTATGGAATTGAATAAGTATTTCGATAAGTTTGAAGTTATAATGGATTTATAAGTTTGGTTGATATTGATTTAGTTATCGATTTTCAAATGTTAAAATGAGCTTATATTAGTACGATACTAATATGTAGTTCGAACAATTTTTTATGTTATAATTTGATATTGTCAGACTACGTTAAATCTAGCAATCCAAACGATTCGAAAGGAAATGACAAAGCTTGTGACTATGATTATTATATACAAATTATGTAGTGAGGCAAAAGTGAGTGCAATTATTTATTTAATTATTTTGATCGATGATGACTTGCGATAAATCAACCTCATTCCAATTTACAGTATGATTTATAAAGTTTATAAAGAATATTTTTATAATATTCTATATCAGTTTTATGAATGATTTAGGGTATGAACTACCCAAGCATGATATTTTTATGATGAATTTATTATGATACATCAGCCCATTGTGTGTTATAGTGAGAACTGTTGGTACACTTGGCATGTCATTAGTTGAGTATTATCAACTTTGATACATTCATGTATCAATGTTATCATATTAGCTTTGGTACATTCGTATATCAATGTTATCATATCAACTTTGGTACATTCGTGTATCAATGTCTAGCACTTTTGGTGCTTATTCAGGTTATGATGGCACTGAAGTGCATCATATCTCAATATCAATTACGATTTACACTGTGTTGTGCATAGTGCGCACCTTACTCACGTATCTTATGTTCTCATAAATATGCATTGGGCTATGAAAATGAATATGCAAGTTGTGAATGATTTTCAGTTGACAGAAACATGATATGCATATTTTATTAGATATGATTTATCAAAATTTTCATGAGTTCATGATTTAAAAAGAAATTTCAGGTTTCAGTGAAGAAATCGACTTAAAAAAGTTGGTTTCTCAGTTTAATGTTTTAATTCAAATTATTTTATTTATGTTTATGATATTTTGAGATTTTTCTCACCTTAAATTATTACTGCCTCACTAAGTTATACTTAGCGCGTGATGATTTTCAAGCGTAGGGTCTGATTGAGATACAAACGTTTTATGAAGAGCCTTCCAAGCATCATGTGCATATCATCTATAATACCAGTATCAGTAAGACATCATTGAATTTCCTTTTGACTAGTAGTGAAATGTATAATTATGTCCGTAGTTTCTATTTATCGTATTTATTTTAAATAATTTGTAATAGTAAACTAGAACTATTTTAGTTTATTTTACTTAGAATAGTTTTATCAGTATTTATGCATGAAAAGAATATATTATATTTTTATGTTTTTAAAAGATTTCACGAAAATACATGGTTTAGTAAAATTATTGATTAACAAATGAATTTATTTTCATGTGATAAAAAAATATATTATAGATTGAGATATACTTTAAAATATATTTTTAAAGTTTAAATACGAGTGTTTTTAAATGAAACAATTTTTTAGGCAAATTTAAGTTCAATAAATATTTTTAAGTTGATGTGACGTCTTTGATTCATATATCGAGATATATATGGGTTAAGAGTGTTACAAATTTGGTTCAATCAGTTAATACATGATTAAAACAAAAAGTGAACACTCCTAAAAACGAGAGAGAGAAAATAAAAGAAGAAAAAATGATAAAGAAAAAAAATATACTTTTATATGGGTTCAAAATTATGTTGATGTAAAATTGACTTTTTTTAAGCGATGTCATTTTGAAGTTGTGTGTCAAGAGACGGAGTTAAGGATGGGTATGGGTTGAGCCGAGTTGGATTTTCAGTCCATCTGATCTGATTTGAAAATTATAAATTTTCCATTTGAATCCGACTCGAAAAATGTACACTTTTCACCCGATCGAACTCGAACTGATTTTTTGAGATACAATCCAAACATAACCTGATCTGGAATAATATATTTATTAAAAAATATTATTTTTGTTTAATAAAAATAAGGATTTAATTAAAAGAAAATAATATATAGAGTGGTAGTATTGCAATTATCCTTAAATATATAAGATAAAATTATAATTTTTTAGGTCAAGTATTTTTCACCCTAACCTGATTTTTTAAAAAAAACCCAACCCGATCGGATTGGATCGGGTTGGAACCTGTCGGGTCAAGTCGAATGCCATCACTAGACGGAACTATATAGGGAGTGGAGTGGAAGGACTCTTGAGTCTTGACCCTCTCAAAATTTTTGTTTTAATAGTATTTTAGATCTTTATCATTTTAAATTTAAGTAAAATTAGACTTTTGCCCCTCCAAAATTTTAGATTAAATACATGATAAATTCTTATTATTTTGAAATTATGTATCTGGCTTGCCTCTCTTAATGTTTGATCCTGACTCCGTCCCTGTATGTGCCATATCATAATATTGTTAACTATTTAATGACATAATGATCAAAATATACATAATTTAAAAGTTTACTAATTAAAGTGAAAATGTTTAAATTTTAACGAGCAAAATAAGAGTGAGAGTAAAGTTTAATGAGAAATTTGTAATTTACTCAAAATTTAAAATAATGAAATGGAATCACCAAAACGAATCGAGTGAGGTGAGTCAAGTGACAACCACCGCCAGTAAACGCTACCACTTTGGAATTAGATACAACAGTGAAGCTCTTGCAGAAAGCGCGGTGGAAAGTCATTTTCCCTTGCCCTCAACTCCAAATTTTCTTGCAACAATTCCTTTTCTTTTGTTTTAAATTGTTATTTCCACTCTCGCTTTCAAGTTTGTTTAGCTATTCCCCAAAAAAATCCTAACCCCAAATCCGCTTCTTACTACTCTCATTCATTTATTAACTGCAACTCCACTTCTTTTTTGGTCCTTGGATCCTTCAATTTTCGAATTCTTCTCTACGATTTTTTTTGAGGTTTGGGGTTTGAGATTTTGATCTTCGGAATCTAATAAGAGGTGAATTAATGGAGGTGGAGTTACACAGGCCTGATAATCCCGCCATGACCTTCGACGAGGTCTCCATGGAGCGTAGCAAGAGCTTCGTTAAAGCTTGCAGGTTCATTTCTTCATTACTAGTTTCTGTCTTTTTGGACCAGATCTGGATATTTTTTCAATTTGATTTTATTTTTGTTTAGATTTTTTTTGGTTGACTTTAGAAGTCACTGCTTGATTGCTGATGGGAGATGCGTGGGAGAGAAAATGACATGAATAGAGAAATTCCCTTTGTTTCCCAACGAAATTTTTTGTTTTTGTTTTTTATATATATTTCGGCGTCTTAATAACAAGACTCCAAGGTTTAGTATCGGTGGACCGTAGCATTTATGACTGAGTTAAATGTTAGATATCTTCCAAAGCTAGAAAGTATTGTCATAGCAATGGATGAATCTATGGTAAGTTAGATATAGACTCTTATTGTGTTTATTGAAGAACAGTGCTTGCTTGATTTCCACTCACGAGTTTAGACTTTAGAGCCATCGTTTCAATCAAGTAGAAAGGGAATTGAATTGATTGAGGAGAAAAAAAATTAAAAATCCGTGCATCTGAATACAACATCTGCAAAAGTTGAGACTTCTATATGGTTTTGCTAACTTCTTGTCCTTGTTTAAGTCTTAATGAATATTTTAGCTTATGCATTTTAAAAGTTTTCAGCATTTCGTTGTTATACTAATTGATAAATTGGATCCTTGTGTTTTATAGGAGCTGAAGAACTTAAGGCCTCAACTTTATTCAGCTGCAGAATACTGCGAAAAGACTTACCTCCATAATGAGCAGAAGCAGATGTGAGGCTACCTATTTTACTTTTAAACCTGTTTAGTTCATTTTTTGTGTAACAGCCTTTACATTTTCATGCAAGCAATACCATGATTGACTTCAGAGCATGATTGGTTTGCACGTAATGCCTCTGTGGTGGTTTTTTTATCAAGCTGGCATGCTTATCCATTTGATTCTGCTTGATTTACTTTAATTGTTCTCTTCTCATGATGCCACTTTTTTCTATGTGCGACACATTTGTTAGGGTACAGAACAACCTGAAAACCTGAAAGATTATGCTGTACGTGCTCTTGTTAATGCTGTTGATCACCTTGGCACTGTGGCTTACAAGTTAACTGATCTTCTTGAGCAGCAAACATTGGAAGTGTCAACCATAGAGCTAAAAGCATCTTGTTTAAATCAGGTAATCTCTTTGTACTTCTCTTGTTTAATATGCTAGCACAAGAAACATGTTGAATGGAGGGCCTTTACTAATTTTAGTTTTTTAACATTAGAAACTTCTTACATGCCAAACATACACGGATAAAGAAGGTCTCAGGCAGCAGCAGTTGTTGGCATTTATCCCAAGACATCACAAGCATTACGTTTTACCAAGTAAGAGTAGTTGATGGAAAGTTCTCCCCCCCCCCCTCCTCCTCCTCTTCCTGGAAGCTATTTACTGGGTTGGAGCTTTGTATTTTTTTTCTCATTTCCCTTTACTTTTTGTTCTTTTTTTTTTTTTTGCTTCTCTTCCATTGCATTTTTCTCTAAGCCAGATTCTGCCAGCAAGAAGGTACATTTTCGTCCTCAGTTACCAACAGATGCTAGGCAAAACTATTTTCAGGCTAAATCTCGTCTTCAGCCTTCGGGTATAATGTTTCTTAGCAGGCAGGACCTCATCTAATTTTAGTTGTTTTCTGCATTTTTGCAATATACTTTCTTATAGGAGGAAGGCAAGTATCGTGGCACTGATTAATGTTTTTAACTATAGATACTCCTGCATCAAAAACTCTTTCGTGGCATTTATCCTCAGAAACTACTTTGAAAGGGACTTCACAACCTTTAGCCAGGTTAGTTTGGCTTAAAAATTCAACATTGAATGGATATTTTCCTTCCAGTGTGTTCTTCTAATGTTTAGCCGAGAGCAAGAAGTTATTAACATTGCTTACCATGCAGCAATGAAATTTCAAAACCTTCTGTTGCCACTTCTGAGGTTTTCCAATTAGTGGGTATGTATATTAGACTAGTAGCTCATTTATTATTGTTAATATAAGGATTTTAATGATAAAAGAAAGAAGAAATGAAAAAAAAGGAAAAAAAAGGCCTTTGATGCTAAGACTTGTATTTTGACTATAATTCTGGCAGAAAATGGAGATAATGCAAGGACAAAGTCAGCAGCAGCAGCACCTTTTCCTGCTTCTAATGAGCAGGTGCCATCATTGGGTATCATACAAAGGGTAATGTTTAAATCACCAGGAATACATACATGCTTGATGTCCTTTATATAGATTCTATGTTAACACTAGAGTTGATTGATTTATCTTGAACGTTATCTCGATTCCGTTTGGCATATCAGTTGGTCTTTGGTTAGTGAGGCTTTTCGTTTCTTTTTTCATTTGTGATTTCCGGAAAATGTTTAATCGTATTCATTGAACTTTAGAATTTGAAATCTTTATATCCATTCAAAACGATTTACTAGGAACCAACTTTCGGTTCCAAATGGGTAATCCAAATTTCTCTGGGGATATTCCTATGTACTTTGTTGTATTGCATATTTAATATAAAATCTCTGTTATTTTTGGCAGGAATTAGAAGGTTTCAAACCTTTGACAGCATTCAGGTCATTCGGCAACCCAAATCGTCAGATTGTACGTGCACCTGTTAGGAGCAAAAGCGTGCTGTCAGCTTTCTTTGTTAAACAACAAGCAATGAAGCTAAAGGCTGGATATGTTGCATGAATCTCCTTTAAAACGAGCCAATGAAGATGATGGACGACACTCGCATGTAAGATCTCTCCGTTATGCAGATGGGGTTGCCTGTAAATAATTACCCTTCCCACGTTTTCCAGTTGGTTCCCTTATCAATTGTCTCAAATGAAACTATTTTTTTCTCCCTCATTTCTCTTGTATGGATTTTTTTAATAATGATTAATTTGTATAAAATATCTGACAATGAAGATGAGTAGCTCTACCCACTCTCATCACTAATTGGTGCTGCCTTGATCAATAATCCTATAATTTCATTTTTAAAATTAGCTGACTCTATTCCCATATGTAATGGGATAAGGTGGAGTTAGGGTAGTAGGCTGCCCCCAACGTTAGGTTGAGAGCAATTTCCGTAGAAGACCTCCGGCAATTATGAATTATCCACCGTGAGACCCGATCTATCGTCCTGATTTTAAATTAAATAAATAGATGATTATAAGGTAGTACATATTTTTAGTTTATTAATAATGCATACACATATTGTTAATATAATTATTTAAGCTCAAATAATTTTAAGAGAACAATATTTTCTTTTATTTTAAGCTTATGGTACCTAGAGTTCTCCAACTTTTTTTAAAAAAATTAATGGGAGTCTTGAACTATTTTACACTAATCTGCAAATTAAAAAAAATATCTAATGTAGTCATTTGAATAATAATTTTCATTGGCTCTTAACCTTATGGTCGTGGGATCGAGTTTCAAAGTGGACAATTCATAATTGCCGAAGGTCTTCCAAGGAAGTTGCTCTCAACCTAGCGTTGGGGTAGCCTACTACCCTACCTTCCCATTACATATGAGAATAGAATCAATTAATTTTTTTATTTATTGTTGAGTGTTATAATATTTACGTGATAGTTCATGATATAATAATTCATAGTGTTAATATAGTATTTCATGGTGCCTCATGATAACGTAGTAAATAAACTAGGTTAGTTTTTTTAGTTCCAAGATCAAGTTAATTTTTGGGTAAAGTATACAAATAATCCCTTGACTATAGAGTGATGATTTATTGAATCTATTGACTATTGAAGTCACAAAATGATTCCTCGAATATAGAATATTATTTTTTAAGTCTCTCGACTATTAAAAGTTATAAAATGATCACCCAACTATTCATTGTGTTTTAAACTCGTTATTTTTCGTTAAAAATGATGACAATTTGAGCTGTACATTAACATGTTGATTAATACATTATAATCTTTTGAGATTTTGGGATCGGATATTATCATATCCCAATCAACAGGTTAACGTCAAAATCAAACTGTCAATAATTTTTTAACTGAAAAAAATGAGTTTGGAACACAATAAATAGTCAGGTGATCATTTTATAACTTTAATAATTAGTAGATTAAAAAAAAGCAACATCCTAAAGTTAAAATGTCATTTTATAATTTTTAATAGTCGAATGACTCAATAAAATAATATCTAATAGTCGAAGGACCATTTGTACACTTTACTCTTAATTTTTTTAAAGATATATTTATTTTTTTCTGAAAAAATAAAAAAATTAATAACTAAATTTATTAGTAAATGAAATTTTACTGATTTTATACGTTTTATTTAACCCATTAAATCTAAATGGTTAACACAACCCGACCCACAATCATATCCTCCCTTTCAGTATTCAAACTCTAAAGCAACTGGCATACACCATCACCGTTTACAGATCCGATCTCAATATACGATTCCTTAAACTCCGTAAACAAGCTCGTTTGTTGATGAACTTCAGTATTATCCACAACAATGTCATCATTCTTGCACCAACGACCCATCCAGAACCCATTCTCAAACGCCTACCCAATCTCCCCACGTTCTTCATCAACCTCACAAAGACCCATTTCGATCTTCAGTCCAACAGGCCTAACTATTCTCCTCTCGCTCATGGTAATCCTCGGAGTGTTCGCGCCCTGGTCAGGCATGCCTCACTCCATGTTCTCTAACTCAAAAACGGCCTCTTCTTCTATTTCCAAATGGCAAGATTACTCCTTGGCCGAAGCCGCTTCCTTCGTCGCCAAAAACGGTACCTTAATTGTCTGCGCCGTCAGTCAACCTTACTTGCCTTTTCTCAACAATTGGCTGATCAGTATCACCAGACAAAAGCACCAAGAGAAAGTCCTTGTAATAGCTGAGGATTATGTTACTCTCGACAAGGTTAATGAAAAATGGCCTGGCCATGCCGTTTTAATCCCGCCAGCTCTTGATTCACAAACTGCCCACAAATTTGGCTCTCAGGTTCCATTCCTGCTTTGGGTTTTGTTTATTGAAAGTTATCTCTTTTTTTTTTTTAGCATTCTCAACTGATGCTTATTGGGTGCTTGATTTAGGGATTCTTCAATTTTACTGCCAGGAGACCTCGGCATTTGTTGCAAATTTTGAAGCTCGGCTACAATGTTATGTATAATGATGTCGATATGGTGTGGTTGGGAGATCCATTCCCTTATTTCGAAGGAAATCATGATGTTTACTTCACTGACGACATGACTGCAGTATGTATTCTAACTTTGCTATAATAGTTTTTAGCCTGTTTTGCTTTAAGAATTGCTAGTTTCATACTTGGAAGTGTAGATCAGACCAGTGTTTTGATGTGTTATTCAATGCAGGATTAGCCAAAATATTCATTAAGATTAAGCCATTCTATTAGATTAAGCCATTCTATTAGATTATGAGAAATCAATAAACTTTGGCTTATCGACTCGCAACAATTTTTCTGTCACCATGATTGTTAAGCCATGAATGATAGTTAAATTGGATTGTATAACATGGGTGGCTACCCTTATTTATTTTGTCTTGTTTTTCCTTTTCTGAGAAATGGGAAATAGAAGTAAAAGGAATGGAGAGAATGGAACGAAAACCATACCTTGTTCCTCTAGGACTCTAGGCTGCTATGTTCTGGAAATATTTTGCTGACTCTGCTTATTTCTCATAACGTTGCTTCATGCTTCTTCTCTTTGGTTCATCAGGTGAAGCCACTTAACCATTCCCATGATTTGCCACCTCCAGGGAAAAAGGGTCGCCCTTATATTTGTAGTTGTATGATTTTTCTGCGCGCTACTGATGGAGCAAAACTAGTAATGAAGAAATGGATTGAAGAACTTCAAGCTCAGCCATGGTCCAAAGCGCAGAAAGCAAATGATCAGCCTGCTTTTAACTGGGCTCTACTAAAAACTGCCGGAGTGGTATGTTTATGCATCTTCTTGTCTTTTCAATTTTGGGGTTGTAGCATATATGTACCTAATACTTCTCATTTGGAGTTCATACAATATCGAGCACTCGTTCATCATACCATAATTTGGAAAACATTGCTAATTGATGCATGAATTTTCAGTCACGAGTAGTTGCATCTTTTGGCCATCTGTAACATGGAAGTTTGGCTTATCATAATGCTAAAGGAACATCAGTGGTTAATCCAATCTGATATTCTTTAGAAATATATTTTGCTTGTGTCCTTGCATTTCTGGTCCATGGCAAACTATTGCTTTTGGTTTGGGTATGTAAACGCTGTGCTGTCTGAGATTTGTGGTTTTATGGGCCTTCTCTATCTTTGACATTTGTAATGGATGGTGTGTGACCTATTTCTGGTAGCAAGTTTTAGTTTTCTGATAATCATACATTAACAACGTGTTCTGCAGGTGGATCTCTACCTGCTTCCTCAATCAGCATTTCCGACAGGAGGATTGTACTTCAAGAACAAGACGTGGGTGCAGCAAACCAAGGGAATGCATGTCATAATTCATAATAATTACATCCTCGGGTTTGAGAAGAAGATCAAGCGCTTCCGAGACTATGGCCTTTGGTTGGTTGATGATCATGTCCTCGAGTCCCCTCTAGGCAGATTATGAAAAAAATAGAAATACCTAGGGATTGCTTTCTGCACAACCAATTACAGCCTCAACAACCACCCTAAGAGGTGGAACATCTTCTCAAAAGCATCTGCTTGTAAGCTCTTCTCAAAAGCATCTGCTTGTAAGCTCTCGGATAAACATTGATCATTAGGAGCCTGAGAGTGCAGATGAAATGGACCCTTAGCAGCTGAGAATGCTCATTTTCTTGAGCAAAATTCTTTCATTTTAATAGGGTTCAATCAAGGGGCAATTCCAGATCTTGTGTTGAATTTCAATTATAACTTTGTTTTCAGACCTGATGAAATCAATCTATTTCTTCCACATTTGTTTTCCTTGACATAATGCAAATACAATTTGTTTGTCGTATGGTTTTGAATGGATCTCTCCCAGTGATGCAATGATTTTATTTGAAAGGAAAGAGCACATAAAATTTATTAGCCTTATTAAAAATGTGTCGGCCAACAGCAAATGAATGTTTCTGAAAACAGATGCATTGTTTATGTCAATGATCAATTTATTTTAGAGTAGTTACTAGATGAATTTTGTTTTATTAATAAAAAAAAACCCCAAAGATCAATCTTTGTATTTATTGGTGAGGGGGAGAAATAAATATTTAAGAGCCGGTGATAATTTTACCAAAAACATATTTTTAAACAAAAAACGTGAAAGGAAAATCTTAATTATTTAAGTCAATTAAAGACAGAGCAAGCTGATACAAGGGGAAGAGTAATATAGATTCACCCCCTTGCTGCCTTTCTGTCACTGTCCATCTTTGGCAATTCAATGACCATTGAAATCCATCTGAATGCTATACCCCTCTTTTGCTCACAAGCTTCATCTTCCTGTATTAAATAAACTTTTAAACATCACTTGAGTCTTTGCTTTGTTTCCTCTTTTTTCCTATTTAGATTGAGCTTTCTTCTTGGGTTTCAAGGGCTAAGTTTTTTTCTTTTTTTGAATGAGAATGTAAATGGATTCCTTGGAAAATGGGAACTCGTTGAAGAGAGCCGCTAGTAGGAACGAAAGAAACCCGTTCCCCGCCCGACCCAGATCGAGACTTTCTCGGTTTTTGCTTTTCAAGAAGCTGGATTATCTCCAATGGATTTGCACCGTTGCTGTTTTCCTCTTCTTCGTCGTGTTCTTTCAAATGTTTTTGCCTGGCTCAGTGATGGACAAATCTCAAGATTCCTTCTTGGATGATAAAGATTCGGTATTCGGAGAATTGAGGTATTTGAAGGAGATGGGTGGGCTTGATTTTGGTGAAGATATCAGATTGGAACCCAGCAAGCTTTTAGAGAAATTTCAGAAAGAAAATAAACAAGTCAATTTGGAATCTTCGTCTGCTTTCAACAGGAGTCAACACCGTTTCCAATACAGAAAGCCTCAGCTGGCACTGGTTAGTGAAAATTGTCTTTTTAATTTTATTTCATTCATTGTTGGATCTTTTTCTGCAAGCTGTTATAAAGACTTCTGTTTTACACCTCAAGTTTTATACTTGAAGGTCTTTCCCGATCTATTGGTTGACCCACAACAATTGCTAATGGTGACCATCGCAACTGCATTGAGAGAGATTGGTTATGAACTTCAGGTAAATGACATTGACTTCGGGACACTTAATCATTTGTGAGTTGATATATATGTATATACAAATATATGTTTGGAATTTTGCCGCTGATTTAAGAACATTCTAGCTGTCTTTTCAGCTGAAAACTCAGTGCGTATATTTCTGGGAATGTTTGGGGTGATAGCATTGAATATGACTAACAAACTCTTAGAAGATGAAGTTAATGGTTCATCTTAGCTTCATGTGTTTTAATTACTTTCTTGGAAGGTCTACTCCCTTGAAGATGGTCCTGTGCGCAATGTTTGGCAAAGCATCAGGGTTCCAGTCACCGTTCTTGAAGTCGGACCGAATAAGATTGCTGTTGATTGGCTGAAGTATGTGTTTTTGTTTGTAATCTCCAAAATTTCCACTTCAGGATTGATACTTTATTTGACAATTTTTAATTGGGGGTCTTCATCGTACATATCCTTTTACTGAACTATTTATATTTGTATCAGTTATGTACATTAGTTCTTATATTGAGAAATTCAATCAAGTGATTGTGTAGGATTTTGCTTTCAATCAGAATAAGACTTCCTTTTCTTCCTTAAAATGATTGAGTTTCTCCTGTATAGAATTTTGTTCTTTTGGGTATATACTATATAATTGTGATATATTGTTTTGCAGCTATGATGGCATACTTGTTAGCTCTCTTGAGGCCAAGAGTGTCTTTTCTAGGTATGATATTCTTTAGGATTACTTTAGCATACATGCTGAAGACATTAATTTTTTTTTTATTTGATCTTTTATGTTTAAAATTTCCCCGGAAGTGTTACTTGTCTGACTCTATTAACATGAATGAGTTTGCCTGTTATAGTTTTATGCAGGAACCTTTCAAATCTATTCCACTTATATGGACAATCCCTGAAAGAGCACTCGCTCTACGTTCTAGAGAATACACTTCAAGTAGGCAGATTGAGCTTGTGAATGATTGGAAAAAGGTTTTCAGTCGGGCAACTGTTGTTGTCTTCCCAAACTATGCACTTCCGGTAATATGTCTTTGAAAATCATTTCGTCACTGATTCATTGTTAACATACTATTAACTAAAAGTTGTGGAAGGATATAGGTGCTATCAAGTCCCATTAGTAAGGTCTGAGCGAATGGAAAAATCCATGCAACTAAGTGATAATGCTCCTATTTTTTTTAAGAAAATATCATAGTAACTGATTTATATTTTGAGCGAGTTTTTACTTCAATGCCTAGTTCACGCTATTTCTGTTTCCCATAATGCCGGTGCTTCTAAGAGTGCTTTAGAACTTGTGATTTGCTTCTAGTGATTTGATTTCTTACTCTACCTTCTGCAGATGATGTATTCTACATTCGATTCTGGAAACTATTATGTCATTCCCGGTTCTCCTGCTGCAGTATGGAATGGAGAGAATGCTATGAATTTGTACAAAGATAATCAGCGTATGAAGATGGGCTATGGACCTGATGAAGTACTCATTGCAATTGTTGGAAGTCAATTTATGTACAGAGGCTTGTGGTTGGAGCATGCCCTTATTTTGCAAGCTCTACTACCCCTCTTTGCTTACTTTTCATCCGAAAAGAATTCAAATTCCCATCCGAAAATTATAATTTTAAGCAGTGATTCAACAGGCAACTACAGCATGGCTGTTGAGGTATGGCCATAATCACTTTATAGTTTATCAAATGCTGTGGTTGAGTTCATATGTCGACATAGTTTTTAAGCTTCTCACTTATTTTCTCTATTTCACGTATATTCCATTTCCCCCAGAGAATTGCTCTTAATTTGAGTTATCCTAGAGGTGTGGTGAAGCATATGGTCATCGAGGAAGATTTTGACAGTGTTCTCAGCATGACTGACCTTGTGATATATGGCTCATTTCTTGAGGAGCCATCGTTCCCAGAAATTCTAATGAAAGCCATGTCCCTTGGTAAACCGATCATAGCACCAGAACTCTCCAATATCAGGAAATGTGTAAGCCTCCGTCGCTCTTTTCTCTTCATGGATATTTGGGATCATTAGGCAAACAAACTACTGACTTGGCAGTAACAATTAGGTTGATGACAGGGTAAACGGCTATATTTTCCCTAAGGAGAATATTAAAGTTTTGACTCAAATCATTTTCGAAGTGATATCAAATGGCAAATTGTCGCCATTGGCGCGCAATATTGCTTCAATTGGCAGAGGAACTGTTAAAAACTTGATGGTTCAGGAAACTGTTGAAGGATATGCCTTTCTACTAGAAAATGTTCTCAAGCTTCCGTCAGAAGTTGCGCCTCCTAAGGTTGTTGCAGAACTTCCTTCAAAGTTGAAAGAAGAATGGCAGTGGAACCTGTTTGAGGATTTTCTAAATTCTACTTTCGAAGACAGGAGTTCCAAATTTTAAACACCTTAGAGGAACAATGGAACCATTCTCGAAGGGAGAAACTCGGTTCATTAATTGCTATGGATGATTCATTTTCATATGAGATTTGGGAGGAAGAAAAAAAGATACATATTCTCAATACCAAAAGGAGACGAGAGGAGCAAGAGGTAGGAACTGTTCTGCGAAATTATGTTACCCAAAAGTTTAGTTGAACAATTTCAGCCATCTTTGTTTAAATTGTTACTTAATGAAGATTCATGCTTTTTCAAATGTCTTGTAGTTGAAAGATAGAACCGATCAACCTCGTGGCACCTGGGAGGATGTGTATCGAAATGCCAAGAGGGCTGACCGTATGAGGAATGACTTGCATGAAAGGGATGAAAGGGAGCTTGAAAGGATTGGTCAACCATTGTGTATATATGAACCTTATTTGGTGAAGGAACATGGCCTTTCCTGCACCAAAATTCTCTTTATCATGGATTTGGATTGGTAAGTTTGTAAAAGAACTATACGGGTTGCATTTTTCTTTTGTTCACTTATTGATTTACTTAAAATGAAATTAAGAATTTCTTTAAAACTTATTTCTAAACAATTGGATACCCATTTCAAGTTCAAGAAATTGAAGTTGTAAAATGAAAGCATGAGTGTGCTGTTATTCATAATCTTGAGTGGCACTTAAAAAATATGTCCAATGGATGTTGCAGTCCACCAAAGGTCGAAGGCCGGGGATGGATGATGTTGATGGACCGTCTCGTCTGCAACTTCTTAACAATCCATACTACCGAGACACTCTTGGTGAATACGGGGCCTTATTTGCTATTGCTAACCGGATTGACCGTCTACACAGGAATGCCTGGATAGGGCTTCAATCATGGAGAGCAACAGCTCGGAAGGTAATAGAAAATGTCCAACCCCTCCTCTTTTCTTATTTTGTCTCTCTGTATGCATTTTTTTCGCTTCTGGGTTAATTGGTGAGAATTATGCCATTTTGGCTTAGCAACACCTTGAAGGAAATATCTTGTTCTTTTCTCTGTCTTCTTTACTCATACTTAATTGTGGGGCAAAAACAGGCATCCTTGTCTGATGTTGCTCAATCTTCATTATTAGACACCATCGAAAAGCGAAAGTATGGTGACGCATTATACTTTTGGGTCCGGATGGACACGGATCCAAGAAACAGCTTGCAGAGGGACTTCTGGTCATTTTGTGATGCTATAAATGCTGGAAATTGCAAGTAAGATCTGTAAAGTTAACCAATTATTTCAACGGAAAAAGCACGAAATTGTACAATAAAATTGCCTTAACTCTTTATTATTCCGTTTATTATTTCATTGCAGGTTTGTATTCTCTGAGACTCTTAAAAGGATGTATGGCTTAGAGCATGATTTGAACTCTTTGCCTCCCATGCCTGAAGGAGGCACATGGTCTGTCATGCAGAGTTGGGCTTTGCCAACAAAGTCCTTCTTAGAGTTGTTATGTTTTCAAGGTAAGAACTGTTATACTTAATGGCTTCTCTGCAAGAACAGTCGAAACTGTGTTTGATTCGTAAACATTTTAATGTCTGGTTCGCATTTTGCAGGATGTTTGTGGATTCATTAGATGCTCAAATGTACGATGAGCACCATCTAAGTGGTCACTGTTATCTCAGTTTCTCAAAGGTAATACCATAAAGTGCATTATTATTATGAAAGTTTAATCTCAAATGACCGGGGAATAACTTGTTCACCGAACTTTCTGAAATCGGTCTCAGCCTATAAATAGTCAAATGCTGTTTTCAGTGTAGTGATTGTGTTCTACAGGACAAGCATTGCTACTCACGGGTGCTTGAGCTGCTTATAATGTTTGGGCATATCACAGTGCACGTCGGATTGTGTATGTGAATCCCGAAACTGGTGTGATGCAAGAATACCACAAGTTCAAGGGTCGTAAGGGTAAAATGTGGATCAAATGGTTTTCATTCAACACCTTAAAGGCCATGGACGAGGATTTAGCCGAGGAAGCAGATTCTGACCGCCCAAAAAGACGATGGTTATGGCCGTCAACAGGCGAGGTGGTCTGGCAAGGTGTTCTCGATAGAGAGAGAAATCGCCGGAACAGGCAGAAAGAGACAAGGAAGCAAAAAAGTAAGGATAAACTAGAGAGGATGAGGCATAAACACCATCAAAAAGCATTAGGGAAGTATGTGAAACCTCTTGCAGAAGATATTGAAAACTCAAATTCAACACTAGCAACAGCAAACTAGTTCCATCTCTGTTTTGCATACTTGGCAGTAGATTCTAATTTGATAGTTCTTTAATTTTTTATTTAGTTCTACCCTTTTCTTTTGCTTTATAGGCCTTGTGTCAGGAAGAAATGCATTATTTATTTACATGTGAGTATTACTATATGTAGCTAAAGGCATCCTTCTGGTCATGGATATTCGTGAATGGCTCAAACTGTTAATATAAAACATTAAACTTTTTATTATACAATAAAGTCATGACATGCATGGTTACACGATTTGACATACAAATAGAAATTAAACATTGCTTTTGATGGAAGAACTGTATCCAGTTTGGTCATCGTAGTGCTTCGACCACAGCATCACACCTCCATACTTGGCTGAAACGTTGATAGCAGGGAGCAGTTTCAAGGTAAGATCGGCTACTGGAATGAACGGCTGCTGGAAGTCCCAAGAAAAATTTAGTTGAAGGAATGTCTATAGTCCATTGCTTCCATGCGTCTTCTAGACTCCCAATGCTTCTAGATGCGTATTGGTATGGTGGATTGTTATAGAATTGACCCAAACATAGTCAAATAGACCAGTTTTCATTGCACCCCCAACCCAAGCATTGGGGAAAGGACATTGAGGAGCAGCGGTTAAATACGCTTTCGTACCACGTTTGCCGTATCCTGAAAGGTACTTTGCAAGGTATCAAAGTCGACCCCGTCCAAGACAGCTTCCCCTAGCAGTAGAGAAGACCGTTCCCCCTAAGAAGTTCCAAAGATAAATAGGCACCTGCCTAGCATCTTCAGCATAGTTAACAAAATCATAGTTACCTGTGGCACAAGTCTCCGATAAGGTACCTTAATCTCCATTTTGACCCCAGTAAATAGCAATTCCACCAGCATCAACATTAACAACTAGTAAAAGAATTATTGAGCAGAAAAGAGCCAGTGGCCTTGCTGGAGTTAATGCCATCTTTGATCCTACTCTGGTTACTAAAAAGCTCTTATGTATTGGAGAAAAGCAGCCTTCGTCGACAACGGATTTGTTCGGATTTATTAATAGATGATTAATCACTAATCCTCACTGTATCAACAGCATAGAGCAGTGGAATAGCGTAGACGATTAGTTTCAAAGTGAGTTCCTACACGTCCATCTTCCACCATTGTCCCCTGTTTTGGTGACTTACTATTGGCTCCTTTCCTTAGTTATTCCTTGGTTATTCCTAGAGGTGTCTGGTTGAGTACCAATGAACTGTAGTATGAATGATCGAGTATCATTATCACATGATTAGGAGTATTTAGAATATATATTATTTAATAATTACTATAGCTTAATCAAATAATAATAATAATTTAAGTGTAGAAAAGAATATTATTTTTTTGAAGTCTGAATTTGAGATATGTTTCTAAATTATGTGATGTTAGTAAACTTCAAAAATTTTAAATAAATATTATTTCATAATCATTTTAATTATTAAAATATTTTAAAATATTAAATTAATAATAACTATATCTAAATATATTTAAATTTATAACTTTTGAGATGCTAATTGATGATTGATTCAAAAATCAAGCAACTCAACTTCTATTTTTACTATATCCCAACATAAAATCAATGATGGGCTGAGAGAACAGGTGGAGATGATCGTCTTGTGAAAATTTTAAATTCTCATATAATTGAATTATTTTCTTTGTATATTTTATGATAACATGTTTTTGAAATATCTAAATTTTATAAGTTTCTCATACATAAAGTCATGTGTATGTCCTTGCACGGAACCAAATAAGACGAGGGAGGGATGTATCCATAACTATTTAATTTATTTTTAAGTCTTTAATAATTTAAATAATATTAAATTTAATTAGTCAATTAATTTTTTCTATTAAATAGTTATTAGATATTATTATTTCTAAATTAAATAAGTAAATTATAATCATCTTTATAAAATTTTTGTATTAATTGGACCAGCTTAAGAGGGTTAAGAAGTGGTTGTGCATACAATTACGCGATGAGGGGACCTTAGATTTTTTTTTTTTGTTCCCCCACCTTATTTTAAGATTTTACTTTGATTAATTTGGATCAACTCAAATCGCATATATGATATTGATGGGTGAAACTTCTAGTAAAGATTCAAATCCGAAACTTTATTTAAATAATATTAAATTATTTATCATTTAAATCAACCCATTAACGGACTGTAGACTTTGGTGTTACGTAAGATACTAACTATTACTCACTTTATGTGCCGGATCCATTTCTAGTTCGACCAGTTAGGTCCCCTTGTTCGCCTCTTTTCTTCAACATTTAATGTTCCGAATTTCGGTTGCTGTAATGTTTTCATCTTCTACTCCCCATGCTGCTACGAGTTTAACTTCTTCTTTACATATTATGTCAGTACCGGAATTTTTTAAATCCATGACTTATATTTCTTAAATAATATAATATTTTAATCCTACTTGGAATTTAAAATCGAACAACACCACCTCTCTATGTTTGTTTCTCTTGGTCTCTATTTGGGTGCTGAAACTCCCACTTGTCACAGGCGTTGTTTAGATTTTGTGTGTTCACTTTCTTTGTTTTTCTCTTGTTTGTTCCAACTTCTTCTTTACATATTATGTCAGTTACCGGAATTTTTAAATCCATGACTTATATTTCTTAAATAATATATTTTATCCTACTTGGAATTTAAAAATCGAACAACACCACCTCTATTGTTGTTTCTCTTGGTCTCTATTTGGGTGCTGAAACTCCCACTTGTCACAGGCGTTGTTTAGATTTTGTGTGTTCACTTTCTTTGTTTCTCTTGTTTGTTCCATGCGCTCCATTTTAGTCACACAGGACATCATTTTTCTTTAATGAAAAACATCAAGCATCAGCATCAAACACGTCTTAAACCCTTTTTCTTGTGCCGCCTGTGCCCTTTTTTCCCTTCCATCGCCTGCTCTACAGCTGCATCTGCTAAGAACTTGCAGTTTATATGACCATGGTCTAGAGTCAGTATGTAGGGACGGACGTATAATTTTATGTTAAGAGATGGATTTATAAAATTTTAGGGCGTGGAAATAGATTACCAATAGAAAATATAAAAAAAATATTTAAAATATATGAAGATTTTCAGATTAAGGTTACTCTACCCGCCCTCCTTTGGTCCATCTACGTATGATAGTAACTAATAGTCTAATAGATCAAGTTGGGTATTTTCTCATCACTGGCATGATATTCAAAGTAACTTACGGGGAACCATTTAATGAATGATTAGCTATATATAAATGTAAGAAAGCGATCATCAAGAACATAGAAGCTACAGTGGATTTGGTTTCCAGATTATTGGCCCGTATGTCTCCTGCTTGACTTGGACAGAACAGACAAATGTATGCCCTCGTGGTCGTGGTCACCCTGGTTTTGAAGTCATTTCACACCTTTATAATCTCCTTTTAAATCCTTGATTATTTCCAACACATCAATGGTTGATTACATGGAAACCTCGCAATCTCTAGCCACTGATAGTTTCTCCTACAGTTGGTTATCCGACCGTAAACCCTCCTTAGATGGCCTCCATGAAGATTCCTTTAGCAACTGTTGTGAAGATTCAAATAGATTTCTCATAGACCACAACTTCAAGTTCGAGTCCATTGCTCCAACTCCTCAACCTTTTGTTCATGCCGATGAGCTTTTCACCAATGGCTTCATCAGACCTGCTTATATTGATCCTTCGAAGGGAGATTCATGCACCACCTTAGATTCCATTGAAACCCCACCCTTTTCTTCGAGAACTGACCGAATCCCCATGGAGGGGAGGATTCATTGCAGCTTTCTTGGAAAATACAGGAGATCAACAAAGAAAATGTTGAGAAATCTTTTTGAGAATCTGAGACCTTTGTGCCATAAGCTAGGGTGCTTTAGAAAAAGTACCGGGGTTGATGATATTGAGAGGAGTATAATGTGGAGAACTAAGAGCCGGAACGGTGCACCACTAGGGTCTACGCAACGGATCACAGCTTGTAGCACTTCAATGGGGGGCGATTCATGTTATCTTGAGAACCCTATTTATGAGGCCGTTCTCCATTGCAAAAGATCAATAGGTATTGTTCCCATACCCTAAACTTAAACGGTTCAAAGATTCTTAAATTTTTTTTTTGCTTTGATTCATTTTTCAGGAAAATAATTCATCCATGCTCTCATATGAGGAAAAGATAGAGAAGTTGAAGAGATGCATGGTGGAAGCTGATGAAGAAGAGTCAATTTGTTCTAGGATATTAAACGACAGAAAATATTATTTCTTAAACTATCGAGATTAAACTAATGGAGTATCATACTTCTCTGTTTTGTTCTTCACTGTGTCATTTGTTGTGGCCCATGCTGTGTGAGACATGGTTATTGATGGGATTATATGGAAGTTTTCTTTGAAACTTCGAAGATATCTGTTGACAGGTTAGATCGTCTGGCAAATTATAGCATTACGTGTTTGAATACCTTGTGATTATAATCAATAATGTTAATCGTGGCCTCCGATGCTGCCATGGTTCTGTTACAATGAAATGAGAAGAATTTGGATAATGATGAACTTTGGTTCGAACAATCATTCTCCTTTTGGTTCGAACGCTTAGCCAACAATCATTGAAGATGAATCTGATGTTAAATGGGCAAGTAAGGAATTAAATATATTCTTGGTGAACCAACAATCATTCTCATTTGGTTCGAACGCTTTCCCACTATAAAAATTCCAACGGCAGTGTACACCCTTTGCCCTTGTGTGAGTGTTGGAAAGGGAGCGTCGCCAACATCCGCCCACAATTATTGATACAGAGAGAGAGAGAGAGGATTTTGGAGTAGTGTTTATTGCAGGAGACAAGACAGGGAAAGGGGACAAGCAATGTTGGGAGAAAATTCCCTAGTCAATGCCCCTATCAACTTGCTTCAATTCTTGTTCTCTTCTGCTCTTTATCTTCATTCACACCTTTAGAACAACCGCCACAAAATGACCACACTCACTATTTATGCATATGTTCTCCGATGAACCTATACAAAATCTGGTTTCCATACTGAGTTGGATGAGTCGTGACAGATAACATGATTCTCCGCCATTAAAATGCAACAACAAAGATTTAGTAGCTCTATGGTTTTTGGGTGAAGAAAAAAGCATCCGGTGATTAAGCTTGTTAGAGATGGGACCAAAAACATTGCACGTTGCAGCTGTCGGGAAAATGTCCTTCTACCATTGAAATTGTTGCAAGGCTTACGAGTCCAATGATGGCTTATGCCATGGTTTGTGTTCGATTCATATGCTAGGATTTTTGGAGATTACTTGCACTAACACAAAGGGTAAACTAACTATTTAGTTACCTATCAATTCATGAGTTTCTGATTTGGTCACGCCTATTTTTTCTCAAAACTTACCTTACGATTATTTTTGGTCACCTCGTTAGGTTTGACGGATATAATACCAGTTTTAGTCCTTAAAACGTACACATTTTATTTAATTGATCTTAATTCAAAATAATTTAATAAATCATTTATATTTAAAAATCCTATCAATTTATCCTCATTTTATTTAAAATAATTATTAAAATAAAGTTCTATCAGAAATAAAGAAAATTTAAAAACAGTAAAATGATTCAAAATGCAATATTATTAAAAGAAGATACTAACATTACATCCTATACTTTGTAAAGAAAATCAAATTGAAATTTAAATTAGGATAATTATATTGATGGTTTGCAATTTGATTTTTAAAGGTCAATTTATAGTTTCTCTCTATCATGTTTTAGTATTTATATTTTAATTCCATATAGATTAATTCGTCTATCTTTATAATTTTATTAGTAAGTCTAAAAAATAATATTAATTTTTTTTAATTAAAATAATATTGTATGCTTTTATAATATATGTTTGAGGATTGTATATTCTTTTACATAACATCAAATTAGACTTACTCATATAAAAAGAGTTAAAACCTAAATTATTGTAACAAAAATTACTTATAAAATAAATTGAAACTCAATTAACTTATTGTACTTCTTCCGAAAAAACTCAAATATTGTATTTAAAAGTCTATATTACTATAAATTATTTGTAAATCATTTTTACTCACTAAATTTAGTGGAATCAAATTGAATTTCTAAAAAATATTATTATATTTAATATTTATAGTTTCTCCCTACCATGTTCAAGTTTAGATTTAATATTTATGTTTATATTTATATCTGATTGATCGATATTGTATATAATAGTTATACAGTAAAATAAATAGTTAGTAAATTTATTCATTTTTATAATATTATTAGTAAATTCAAAATCATTAACATTATACGTAATTTTATAATAAATGTTTAAATATGTTCAATATTCCTTCCTCTTATATAATATACCAATAATTATATCAATTTTTTTATAATAAATATTTGAGTATATTTAATCTCATCTGATATAACATATCATCAATAATATCAATTAAACATTGAATTATTATAACAAAACACAAATATACGAAATAAATTGAAACATGAAGGGAAAACATTAAAAAAACAATTAAAAAATTCACGAAAAAAAAAACGAATGATATAAATATATGAACATGTTTAAAAATATATAATGAACTACATAACATGAAACATAACTAATTAACACAAACATACAAACATGTTGAAACTTAAAAATAAAACTATAAACGCATAAATTATTACATATAAAATTTATAATATGCTAAATATTATTATATTAACAAAAACCTTACATTTATATATAAAAACAACACATCTATGCTAATTTTTGAAAGAAAAAACAATACCATGAATTTCACACATCTTTTTTTCCTGTAATTTATGTGCACAATATTTCATAATTGGAACATTTAAAGTGACATTCTTATCCTCCAATTAACTTTAATCATCAAGACTACCAAAATACTGGGGTTTCTTGCATAATATAGGACTGGCCATAAACGAACAGCACAGAACCAAGGCAATAACGCAGGCTATAAAACGGCACAAAACAAGGCGGCAACCAATGTAAAAAAAGCTTAATGCTATCCAAATTAAACAAAGCTACATAAAAATATTATCACCTTATGGCGCCATTTGTAATCTTGGCATATTGCTAAAAAACTGATTGCCTTTTGATGATACAGATTTTGAACTGAAAACCATTCATAAAAGTTTGTTTGAGGAAGAAATGCCTGCACCTAATGTGAATGGAGCACACCCCCACGCCCTGGAAACCAAGAACCAGCCAAATGTTTGCCTAAACCTTCTGGGTCTTTAAAGGACCCTTCGGAATTTTACTCAGAACCTTGGCATCAAAAACTGCATATTGCTTTCTAATCTCAATCATAGCCTTCTCGGCAAATGGATCAACCTTGTCCTCATACTTCTCATATAGAACAGGCAGAGTATGCAGCAACACGAAAGCTGATAACATATAAATGAGGAATAAAAAATCAGTTTATTACATAGATAAAAGTACTTGGGGCTAAAAAAATTGAGTCAGTGTTATTACATATATAGTACAAGGTCAAGAAGTGGCACCAACTCCCCACGATTGACAGAACCCAGCATGCAGCTATAACCTAAAATACAAATCAAGGAATGGAAATATTAGTAATTCTCTCAATCAAACTTAAGATGAGGCATCCCCATAGGCATGAAAACAAACACACCATAAGAAATTCCTTCCGATTACTTCCAGATGCAATATCTCGCAGCAGCTTCAACACACGGTTCAATTCAGTAGTTAGAGCTGAGACAACTTGGACGAATGGTTCCTCTGGTAAATAAACTTCGGGAATGCGAGGTGGGGTCCTATAAAGAAAAGTGTGGGTTTATATCTTTAAGAAACAATAAAATATCTTAAACTCAATAGCCAAATAAAGAAAAGTGTGGGGTCCTATAAAGAAAAGTGTGGGGTTATATATACTCTTTAAGAAACAATAAAATATCTTAAACTCAATAGCCAAATAAAGCAAAGTTCCTAAGAAGAATGTATAAACTTACTTGTGGATGAAGGTATGAGCGCTGGACCACAAGAGCAATAGTGCAAGACAGAGTATCGAGATGTGGCAGATTAAAGTAAGTAGATGGTATTCAACCAGTTCAAAAAGGACCCAAATTGCAGTTGCTCCACCAAGCACACCAGCTGAAATCTTCTTATTCCTCCACAAGAATACATCAGCAGCTGCAACAAATTATTTACCAGTAAAATAAGAGAGAAAAAGAGAAGATCAGCATTTAACACAAACAAAAGTCATTAATCTTTCAACAATAGTTTCTCTTTCTAAAGCCCTTCAACTTAGATATATTGCCCAGAATGCAAACAAGAAAAATTACAAAAGCAAAAGACCCAAAATGTTAAGGTCTCAACTCAAGGTGCATTAATTAGCTTTCTTCTTATGAAACAGATCCTAAAGCATAAAACAAAATATAGATCCACTAATCTGAAATCAAGCAAAGCGTTGTAAACATAGTAGATTATATCTTTTACTCTCATTTGCATCAAGTACATCAACAACAAAAATTAAAAAGCTTAAAGCCATGTTATCGTTAATGAAATTTGAGAAAGAAAAAAAGGGGGAAATGTAAAATGAGAGAGTTCGTACGTTTTCCACCACCAAGCACATGATGAACTGGTCTCTCTCTTCCAAACAACCGAAAAATCTTAAACTGAACAGTAGAAGTGTAACCCGGTTTCTCGTGATCCGAATCCGAGGATGAATCGTGGCCGTGAATCTTCTCGCTTATCTTCTCCATCACCGACTCCACCGCCGAGTGCTTACTCTCCGATTCCTCCGCCATTGCTAAAAAAATCCGAACCGGAACCCAAAAATGACGGATTCTTGTCTCCGATTCTCACGAGGTTCGAAAGGTTCGAGGCCTGCTAGAGCTGAAGTGGGAAATGTAGGGTTTTATGATGTGAATATATAAACCGTCGATGAGTTTGTCTGAGGTTCGGAGCCAAAACCAAAGGCTCGGATTAGAATTTTGAAATTAGATTCGGGCAGGGGTATGGTCGGTGGGGTCCAGCGTAAATTGGATTATGGATGTTCTTTTCCATTTTTCTGACGAGATGAACGTGGAGTACCGAAGGGTCGGTGCGGGTTTTTGACTTTTTAGAAAGGTTCACCTATATTGGACACGTGGCAACCATTTAATGGGATGATGGTGTGTCATGGACGGCTATCGCATTAGAGTAGTCGCTTAGGGTTACTATAAGAGGGCTCCATGTTAATTATTTAAAAGATTATAACTTCAATAAAAAAATCTGAAAAATTAATCTGGTATTTTTTTCTAAAAAAAGTTTGTGTGATCTTCCTTTTCCTCTTTTATTTTTTTATTTTTTCTTAGAGAAAATCGTTAGTTGTATTAAAAGTAAAAAATATCCAGAATTATAATAAAGAATTACAGTATAAAATATCCAAAATTACAATAAAGATTTACAAATATAATTTTAAATGTAAACTAAATTATAATTAAGACATTTTTATAATTATTGATAAAAAAAATTAGTTACTTAGATCACACAATGACCAAATAAGGAAAATGTTAAAAAATCTAACCAAAATACTCGAACAAAATAAAGATATAACAAATCTGATTGCATCTGCAAACGAACCACAAAAGAGGATGAATCTATTGAAAGACCACCGACAAATAGTAAATCATAGTCAAGTGATGTGAGAAAACTATCCAAGAACGCAAAATGTGTATCCAAATCAATATAAGGGTCCAAAGTAGGGAAGATTAACATAATAACAAATAAGAGTCATCTTGATCAGTCTTAGCGATTGTCAAATATAACTACACAAAAAAAAGATAAACGAAAGCAACGACAAAAAATTAAAATTTGTTAAATAAAAGAGATAAATGTGCCACGAAGACAGATATAAACATGTCATGAAACATAATTATTCCTAAAAAAATTAAAAAAAAATAAAGAAAAAAATGAAACCGACGATCGACAAATAATATCAAAATTAATGACGTTGTCGGCTATATAAAATAAAAAAAATTAATTTGATCTATAAAAAATAATACAAATCGCAAATAAAAAGAATGAGAGGGATGAAAGAGAGAGCAACTAGGGTTTCCTTTTTTATTTTTTTTAAATAGATGATAACATTAATTTTATTATTAGCCATCGATCTTCGGTAGTTATTCGTTTTCTTTTCTTTTTCATCCTATATTATTTTATTTTTTTAATTTTCAAAAATTTAAATATCTTATTTTTATATGTTTTTCTCTATTTTTGTGACACGTGATTTATATATTCTTATAGTATAATATTTTTGGCTTTTAATATGTTTTTTATATATCTTTACGATCGTTTTGGTGTTTACATAAAAACCATCACAATTTTTTATTTTTTGATTAGTTTGTCGGTAGTCACGTATAATCAGAGATCTTCTTTAATAAAAGATTGTATGTCGATATAATTAATAAGTGTACGAAAGTATCACAATTTATACCTCTCTGTCGCCATAATTATTGATAAATCCAAGATAATTTTAATTTTGTTACACATATTTCATTGCACGAGCGAAATGATCATCCATCTCAGTTGGTAGAGCACAATGTTCTTAACCTTGAGGTTGTGGGATTGAGTCACATGGAGAGCATTTCATAATTTGGAGGTCTCCTACGGAAGCTGCTCTCAATCTAGTGTTGTGGGCAGCCTACTATCTTACCTCCCCTTATCCCATTACTTATGGGAACAAGGACAGCTATTTTTTTTTATATTTCATTGCACAAATACGAATTTAACTTTTACTGTTGATTATTATTATATTTATCACTTTTTGTAGAAAAGATATTACAATGTGAGTTAAATTTCACAGAATAAAGGTGAAAGAATAATTCCAACTCATTTAGGTGATTGGAATTACACAGAGTTTGGAAAATAGAAGAAACCTTGCTCGCAAAGGAATTTAAAGATAAGGAGAATATTAGCTCTTTTATTAGAATTAAAATCCTCCTCCAAGAAGATAAAAAGACGAAGAAGACGCTCAAGAATGGGGGGCGGGAGATAGGGAAGGGAAGTTCTTTTTTTCTTCTTCTTTATTTCTTTTCTTTTCATGTTGTTCTTTTCATAACCAGTCATGCACTAAATTTATTTTGGCTTGGGTTATTGTGATTTCGTGAAAACCTTTGGGATTTGTTTAAGTTATTGATTGTTTCTTCTTTAACAGCAAAGCTTGCTCATTCTTGATTCCTTGAATTTTGAGGGAATTGGGAGAGGATATTGAGAGTATTCATTTATTTAATATCGAGAGAATTAGATTTAAGAAACGAACGAAAATAATCTTTATTTAAACGAATGTTGGTGAAGGTTAATCCATCGTAGGGATAAGATTCAGATTTCAACAATTAAAATGAGTGCAAGATTGGTTATTGTTCACCCTCGGTTAACGCGTGAATATATAATCAATGCATGCACTATTGACCAGTTCTTTAAAGGTAGGAATAACAATAATACATTGAAGAACGATCTATCGAGCTTTGAAGGAAGGGTACCCAATTGCCTTGACAATCGCAATACCCCGATCTACTCATTTACTCAATTTTCGTCTATTGTTATTTACTTGTTTTCTTATTTTTAATTGTTATTCGAACTCATACAATCACAATTCTAATTTATTTTTCAGTGCTAGAAGTTAGATCTCAAAGTCTCACCAATTTCTGAGGGGACGATATATTTCTATATTATAACTTGCGACGCGTATACTTACACCAATTGCGAAACACTTAAATCGTGTAACTATAATTATAATTGTGTAGCGAAACAGTCTCTCTGTCAGATACTTTAGTTCGCTTACACTCCTTTATCACTTCTAAATCGTATCGTTGAGCAGAAACAAAGTTTTTTATGTTTTTGGTGACTATTGGCCCGGAGAAGAAGAAGTTAACTGTATTCTAACTTGGCTTTTTAAAACATTTTTGAGTTGTGGAAAGAAATGAAGGAATTAATTTGGCAATATATGTAACAACCCGGAATAAAATTTAGAGAAAAAAAAATTTAATTAAGTAATTTGGCAAAATTTGAGGATTAAATCGAAAGTTTTCAAAATTGTAGGCCATTTTAGAAGTTAAATGAAATTCAGGGACCAAGCCCTGCATTACTCCTTTTAGTGTCGGCAGAAAATTTCATTTAAGCGTATGAATGGTTTTCTGTTTTCAAAACAGAAAACAATTGTGAAATTCCTCCTCCCGCACTCTACTTCAAAGCCGATTTCGACGCCGTCCGAATTCCGATCGTTGTTTTGAAACCACCGTTGTGTTCATCATCGAGCGAGGAACAAACCCTTCAAATTAATTGAAGCGAAACACGGCCAAACGTCGGGAATTTCCAGTCAAAGTAGCGACGGTTTTGTTAGCTCTATCGCCGAGGAAATCTTAAATTCACCGCTGATCGTTGCTCCGTTTACGACACCTCCCGCACCATCGTGTTCCTTGTGCCGTTCCGAGTTCACCGGTGTCAACCTTGTCCGCCGTAGACGGCGGCGCGTGAGGAGGTGGTGCAGTCAAAGATTCGGCCGATTTGAAATCGAGCTCTCCGCCGTTCAAAAATTTGAACCGATCGTTGTAAGTATCTTGAAATCGCTCAAAATAATTTTTAGAAATTTTTCCGGGATTTTTAGGGCCCCGGAGGACGCCTCACGCGCCACACGCGCCGCCGCAGGGCGAGTGGCTGCTGGAAACCGGTTTAACCGGTTTCAACCGGTTCGAACCGGTTTGACCGGTCTGAATCGGTTTGACCGGTCTGACCCGACCCGACCGTTGACCCGACCCGACCCGACCGTTGACCCGACCCGACCGTTGACCGTTGACCGTTGACCGTTGACTATTGACTTTCTTTGACTAAAACTTAAAATGGCTTTGACCGAGCATTAAACGACCGTTAATCTTTTCCGAGTATACCTATCCTGATAGTTTTCGACGTGCCGAATCCGTTTCCGTGGTCCGTTTTGTCAAATTCGAATCCGAAGGTCTCCAAATCTACGGTCAAAGTGGTTGACTTTGACTTTGACCAAGAATTTGAATTTTCGAAAAGTCATACTTTATGTTTTTCGATGCCCTGATTCCGATTTCGTAATCCGTTTGGCCAAATTCAGACTCGAAATACCTCAAATTGATAGTCAAACCCGAAAAATGCGTATATACTTAAGAAGTTTAGCTTTGAACAATTAAATAGGATTTGAGACTGATAAATATTATTGTTTGAAGGTACAAGAGACTCTCCGGATCGTTCGACAGCTCGACCCAGCTCTTATAGATCAGTTAAACCACGTGTGCCAGTATTTACCCGTTCGAAAACTGTAGCAGAGCGTGGTGAAACCAGCAATCAGTAGATTTGTTATTTGAATCTATTGTCGAGGTGTGTTCCCTACTTGTTATTGAACTGTTTTATTGGTTTTAATACGTGGTACACCGAATTCATTGCCTATTGTTTTATGGATGCACCAATTTAATGTGACAATTTATGGAATATGGCTGCTATCTAATTTTTGTTTTGAAATGGTATATGATTACCATGTTTTTGGATTTATGGAGTTTATGTCACGGTGCAATTGAATTTTGGAATTGAAATACGATGGAATAGCTCTGATCAAGCTAACTGGGCCTAATGTGACTCTTGAGGGCCCCAAGATGTTTCATTAGGTCGGCTTTCCTTTGCTGTGTGCTTAGGGTAAGCTATATGGACTTATTGACTTGGGCTTAAGGATACAAGCTTCGGAGCCTATCCTTAAGTCGGCTTTCTTTTTGCTATGTGCATAAATTAAGCTATATGGAAAATAATTTTGGGAACTACTGATGGTGTACCAGAAAAGGGTTTAAACTATGATTTTCAAAAAGTTAAACTCTTTTACGAATTTGTGAGATTACTGGAATATGATTTGTACCTATTGTGATTTTATGGAAATGTTGGGACACACTGAGCCTAGCTCACCTTTTGAAAATGTTTTCCCCTTTCAGATACTGTTGGGTAGATACCTTGGTTCGAGCACTTGGAGGATCAACATATCTCTTGAAGTAAATCAGATTGTAATGTTTTATCTGGCAAGTTTACTTTATTTTGGTGACATGGACCATATTTTAAAATATCGGATTTTATAATGATAACACTTTTGCTACTACTGCTCGGTTTATTGTGATTTTGAATTTGAAGACATGTTTTAAATTAAATTATTATTTATTTGTACTATATTTACAAGTTGGATTTTGATAGTATAAATTGTTTATAATTTCATGTTTTTATAATGTGATTTTATATTGATGGAATAACGGTTGCGAAAAATGTCTTTAATAATTATAATGTGATCCACTAGACTTAGTCAAAACGCATAGGCCGGGTCTAGGGGGTTACATTTATTGGTATCAGAGCTTTTGGTTTTTAACCCTCGGACTGTGTATGAGTCCACATTGAAAATACGGTTTTGAAATATTTTACAAAACGAGTTACTAAGGCCATGTCACAAAGTTATTAAGATTTTAACTATGTTTGAGACTCCAAGTGCTTATCTAACCCTAAGTTTTATCTTCTGTAGTAAACTTGAGATCCATCAAAATGAGTGCTAGACGTAGTCGTCGAACTAGCCGTGGACGAGGTCGAGTGGCTAGATTCGCAGATCCGATCGATGAGATACGGGTAGATCCCCCACCTCCGATAGGTGATCATGCTCCTACGACCCCAACGGATCTGCCTCCTGCCGCTGGTATTGGCATGACTACACCGATAATAGGAGCGACCGATATTGAGTTAGAGTCTACCGGAGTTGCTTTGGATGAGAATTTTGGTAGACAATTTCTGCAGTTAATACAGGGAGCAGTCAGAGCTACTGGTGTTGTATCTGAGGTTCCTATTTCGCAGACTTTGATTGCCAATGGAGTTAGAACTTTTGGGGGACAGATAGGTGGAGCTCCTACTGAAGCTGAGGATTGGCTCCAGGATACAGAGAGACGCATGGATCAGTTGGGTTTGGACTCAATTAAGAGATATCAGGGTGCTGTGGCGATGTTAGATGGCAATGCCTACACTTGGTGGGAGTCAGTGACCAGTAGTGTTCCTACCGATCGTTTGACCTGGAATTTCTTTAAGGATCGCTTTCGGAGCCGTTTTCTGGGAGAGCGCTACTTAGCTCAGAGACGACAACAGTTTCAAGACCTGGTTCAGGGAGACATGACTGTTTCTGAATATGAGATCGAGTTCCTGAAATTGCTGAAGTATGAATTCAGTATGGTACCTACGGAGAGAGATCGATGTCGTAAATTTGCCCTTGGACTCAGATACGAGCTGCGTAGGCAAGTTGTAACCCATCAGGATGAGATATTTGATGTGCTGGTAGGCAGAGCCAAAGATGCGGAAGAGGTGGAGTTTTTAGCTTCTGGTAGAGAGCGTGTTGATCAAGATCGATCTAAGAAATTTTCAGGCCCGATGGAGTCATCAGCACAGTCCGGAAAGAGGACTCGTACTTCAGCTCCTCAGAGAAGCAATACACGTTTCAGGCCTGCAGCATCCTCACCTTTAGCTGTCAGTCGAGGCGGTTCCTCGTCGTATTATAATGGGCCCCTTTGTGAGTATTGTGGTAAACAACACTCAGGAGAGTGTCGTAAGAAGATGAGTCTTTGCTATCAGTGTGGATCTAGTGGTCATTATCGGAGGGATTGTCCTCAGTTAGTTTCGTTTGAGCAGACCACTACCCAAACTCCTGTGCGTTCGCAGACTACAGTACATACCCCAATTAGAGATCGTAGTCAAGGAAAGACTCGAGGATCAGCGTCCAGGACAGACAGTAGAGCCCGACCTCAGCAAAATAGAGGGCCAACAGCTTCTGAGGCTAGACAGCCAGCTTTGGTTTATGCAACTAGACGTCGTGATGACAGAGATGAGCCTGAGGTTATTGCAGGTACATTTACTATTTATTCTATCCCATACTTTGCATTACTGGACAATGGCTCCACTCACTCCTATGTATCGAGCTCAGTATCTCGAAACCTTCAGATTCCGATAGAGAACACTGAAAATACTGTTACAGTTACGAGTCCAGTAGGACAAGCAGTATTAGTGAATAAAGTATTTCGGCGTTGCCCTCTCGAGGTTCAGGGAGAAATTTTTCTCGCTGATCTTATGGAGCTTCCTCTAGAGGAGTTTGATCTAATTCTTGGAATGGATTGGTTGAATAAACACAAGGTAAAGCTGGATTGCGAATACAAGCGGGCTACTCTGAAGACTTCAGATGGTCGGACTGTTGTGTTAATTGGGGAACGGCGTGGCTATCTCTCCAATATAGTTTCAGCGATGGAAATTGATCGTATGATCCGAAAGGGATATGAGACCTTCATTGCTTGTATTTTGAACACCAAAGGTGCATTGTCCACGATCGAGGAGATTCGTACAGTTAGCGAGTTTCCTGATGTTTTTCCGGAGGAGTTGCCTGGGTTACCTCCTGATAGAGAGGTAGAGTTCGAGATTGAGACTTATCCAGGATCTTCACCTATTTCTATGGCACCTTATCGTATGGCTCCAAAGGAACTTAAGGAGTTGAAAGTCCAATTGCAAGAATTATTCGATCGAGGATTTATCCGACATAGTACTTCACCATGGGGAGCTCCAGTTCTATTCGTGAAAAAGAAGGATGGGTCGCTAAGATTATGTATTGACTATCGGAAATTGAACAAGATGACGGTCAAGAATAAAAACCCATTACCCAGGATTGATGACTTATTTGATCAATTGCGAGGAGCTACTGTATTCTCTAAGATTGATCTTCGTTCGGGGTATTATCAATTGAAAGTTAAAGGATCTGATGTTGCAAAAACGGCCATTCGCACTAGATATAGTCATTATGAATTTTTAGTGATGCCTTTTGGTTTGACGAACGCTCCTGCAGCTTTTATGGATTTGATGAATCGGGTGTTCCGACCATATTTGGATCAATTTGTGGTGGTCTTCATTGACGATATTCTGATCTATTCTCGTACGGAGGCAGAGCATGACGAGCATTTGAAGATCGTTCTGCGGACTTTGAGAGAGCATCGTCTATATGCCAAACTAAGCAAGTGTGAGTTTTGGCTTCAAGAAGTGTCATTTCTGGGGCATATTATTTCTGCGCGAGGTGTTCAGGTTGATCCCAGCAAGATAGAGGCTATTATGAATTGGAAACGACCTAAGAACGTATCTGAAATCCGCAGTTTCTTGGGCTTGGCTGGTTATTATCGACGTTTTATTGAGGGCTTTTCGATCATTGCTTCTCCTTTGACAAAGTTGTTAAGGAAGAATGTGTCGTTTGAATGGGGCGAGGCACAACAGGAGAGCTTTGAGAAATTAAAGGCGGTTTTGACTCAAGCACCGGTGTTGATTCAACCACAGTCCGGGAAGGATTTTACAGTGTATAGTGATGCTTCACATTCAGGACTTGGTTGTGTTTTAATGCAGGAAAGTAAGGTGGTGGCTTATGCATCCCGTCAGCTGCGACCGCATGAGTGTAATTATCCTACTCACGATTTAGAGTTGGCAGCAGTAATTTTTGCCTTGAAGATATGGAGACACTATCTTTATGGAGAGAAGTGTTACATTTTCACAGATCATAAGAGCTTAAAGTATCTTCTGACCCAGAAGGAACTTAATTTGAGACAGTATCGCTGGTTAGAGCTTCTAAAGGATTATGATTGCGTGATTGATTACCACCCTGGTAAAGCTAACATTGTAGCAGATGCTTTGAGTCGAAAGACGGTATCGGAGTTGAGGTCTTTAATGGCCAAGATGAATTTATATGACGATGGCACTTTGTTAGCAGAATTGCAAGTTAAGCCGACCTTGGTTGATGAGATCAAGCTAAGCAGCCCCTTGATAGCTCCTTGCTTTCCATCTTTGAGCAAGTAGAGCAGGGGACAAACACAGATTACGCAATTGATCAGGATGAAGTTTTATGCTTTAAAGGTAGATATTGTGTGCCTGATGACGCTGAATTGAGGCAGACTATCCTTACTGAGGCTCACAGTAGTCCATATGCTATGCACCCCGGAGGAGATAAGATGTACCGGAATTTGAGAGAGAGGTATTATTGGACTGGTATGAAGAAAGACATATCTGACTTTGTGGCTAGGTGTTTGACTTGTCAGCAAGTTAAGGCAGAACATCAACATTCATCAGGTTTGTTACAGCCTATCAAGATTTCTGAATGGAAATGGGAGCGTATTACTATGGATTTTGTTACTGGCTTGCCTATGACTCCTTTGAAAAAAAATTCAGTTTGGGTGATTGTTGACAGACTTACAAAGTCAGCTCACTTCATTCCTGTGCGAGTAAATTATACTTTGGATAAGCTGGCAAGATTGTATATTTCAGAGATTGTCAGATTGCATGGTATTCCATTGTCTATTATTTCTGATCGAGATCCGAGATTTACTTCGAGATTTTGGAAGGCGTTACATACGGCTTTGGGAACAAGATTGGATTATAGTACATCCTTTCATCCACAAACTGATGGTCAATCTGAGAGAGTAATTCAGATTCTGGAGGATATGTTGCGGGGTTGCGTAATCGATTTTCATGGTAGTTGGGAGAACTTTTTGCCGTTGGCTGAATTTGCTTACAATAACAGTTATCAGACCAGTATTCGTATGGCACCCTATGAAGCACTCTATGGGCGTAAATGTCGCACTCCGATCTGTTGGACTGAGTTGCGTGATAGGAAAACGTTGGGACCTGAGTTAGTGCGAGAGATGGAGGACACAGTCAGATTAATCCGTGACCGTCTGAAAGAGGCATTTGATAGGCAGAAATCTTATGCAGATCAAAGAAGGAAGGATATACAGTTTGAAGTGGGAGATCGGGTCTTTTTGAAAGTTTCACCCTGGAAGAAAGTATTGAGATTCGGGCGTAAGGGTAAATTAAGTCCAAGATTTATTGGACCATTTCGTATCTTGAAGAGGGTAGGACCTGTTGCATATCAGCTTGAGTTGCCTTCTGAGTTAAGTCGTATTCATGATGTTTTTCATGTATCAATGTTGAGGAGATACCGTCCAGATCCAGGTCACATTATTCAGGTTGAAGAAGTAGAGCTAAGACCTGATTTGTCATATGAGGAGGAGCCCATTCAGATTTTAGAAAGAGATGAAAGAGTTCTTCGGAATAGGCGAATTCCAATGGTCAAAGTTCAGTGGAGTAATCGAGGCCCCTCAGAAGCTACTTGGGAGACATTGGAGTCAATGGAGGCTCAGTTTCCTCAACTATTCTCATAAGGTAAATTTCGAGGACGAAATTTCTTGTAGAGGGGAGAATTGTAACAACCCGGAATAAAATTTAGAGAAAAAAAATTTTAATTAAGTAATTTGGCAAAATTTGAGGATTAAATCGAAAGTTTTCAAAATTGTAGGCCATTTTAGAAGTTAAAGGAAATTCAGGGATCAAGCCCTGCATTACTCCTTTTAGTATCGGCAGAAAATTTCATTTAAGCGTATGAATGGTTTTCTGTTTTCAAAACAGAAAACAATTGTGAAATTCCTCCTCCCGCACTCTACTTCAAAGCCGATTCCGACGCCGTCCGAATTCCGATCGTTGTTTTGAAACCACCGTTGTGTTCATCATCGAGCGAGGAACAAACCCTTCAAATTAATTGAAGCGAAACGCGGCCAAACGTCGGGAATTTCCAGTCAAAGTAGCGACGGTTTTGTTAGCTCTATCGCCGAGGAAATCTTAAATTCACCGCTGATCGTTGCTCCGTTTACGACACCTCCCGCACCATCGTGTTCCTTGTGCCGTTCCGAGTTCACCGGTGTCAACCTTGTCCGCCGTAGACGGCGGCGCGTGAGGAGGTGGTGCAGTCAAAGATTCGACCGATTTGAAATCGAGCTCTCCGCCGTTCAAAAATTTGAACCGATCGTTGTAAGTATCTTGAAATCGCTCAAAATAATTTTTAGAAATTTTTCCGGGATTTTTAGGGCCCCGGAGGACGCCTCACGCGCCACACGCGCCGCCGCAGGGCGAGTGGCTGCTGGAAACCGGTTTAACCGGTTTTCAACCGGTTCTGACCGGTTTGATCGGTTTCAACCGGTTCGAACCGGTTTGACCGGTCTGAATCGGTTTGACCGGTCTGACCCGACCCGACCGTTGACCCGACCCGACCCGACCGTTGACCCGACCCGACCCGACCGTTGACCGTTGACCGTTGACCATTGACTTTCTTTGACCAAAACTTAAAATGGCTTTAACCGAGCATTAAACGACCGTTAATCTTTTCCGAGTATACCTATCCTGATAGTTTTCGACGTACCGAATCCGTTTCCGTGGTCCATTTTGTCAAATTCGAATCCGAAGGTCTCCAAATCTACGGTCAAAGTGGTTGACTTTGACTTTGACCAAGAATTTGAATTTTCGAAAAGTCATACTTTATGTTTTTCGACGCCATGATTCCGATTCCGTAATCCGTTTGGCCAAATTCAGACTCAAAATACCTCAAATTGATAGTCAAACCCGAAAAATGCGTATATACTTAAGAAGTTTAGCTTTGAACAATTAAATAGGATTTGAGACTGATAAATATTATTGTTTGAAGGTACAAGAGACTCTCCGGATCGTTCGACAGCTCGACCCAGCTCTTATAGATCAGTTAAACCACGTGTGCCAGTATTTACCCGTTCGAAAACTGTAGCAGAGCGTGGTGAAACCAGCAATCAGTAGATTTGTTATTTGAATCTATTGTCGAGGTGTGTTCCCTACTTGTTATTGAACTGTTTTATTGGTTTTAATACGTGGTACACCGAATTCATTGGCTATTGTTTTATGGATGCACCAATTTAATGTGACAATTTATGGAATATGGCTGCTATCTAATTTTTGTTTTGAAATGGTATATGATTACCATGTTTTTGGATTTATGGAGTTTATGTCACGGTGCAATTGAATTTTGGAATTGAAATACGATGGAATAGCTCTGATCAAGCTAACTGGGCCTAATGTGACTCTTGAGGGCCCCAAGATGTTTCATTAGGTCGGCTTTCCTTTGCTGTGTGCTTAGGGTAAGCTATATGGACTTATTGACTTGGGCTTAAGGATACAAGCTTCGGAGCCTATCCTTAAGTCGGCTTTCTTTTTGCTATGTGCATAAATTAAGCTATATGGAAAATAATTTTGGGAACTACTGATGGTGTACCAGAAAATGGTTTAAACTATGATTTTCAAAAAGTTAAACTCTTTTACGAATTTGTGAGATTACTGGAATATGATTTGTACCTATTGTGATTTTATGGAAATGTTGGGACACACTGAGCCTAGCTCACCTTTTGAAAATGTTTTCCCCTTTCAGATACTGTTGGGTAGATACCTTGGTTCGAGCACTTGGAGGATCAACATATCTCTTGAAGTAAATCAGATTGTAATGTTTTTATCTGGCAAGTTTACTTTATTTTGGTGACATGGATCATATTTTAAAATATCGGATTTTATAATGATAACACTTTTGCTACTACTACTCGGTTTATTGTGATTTTGAATTTGAAGACATGTTTTAAATTAAATTATTATTTATTTGTACTATATTTACAAGTTGGATTTTGATAGTATAAATTGTTTATAATTTCATGTTTTTATAATGTGATTTTATATTGATGGAATAACGGTTGCGAAAAATGTCTTTAATAATTATAATGTGATCCACTAGACTTAGTCGAAACGCATAGGCCGGGTCTAGGGGTTACAATATAGCACTTAAACCAGTGTCTTCCAGTGAAATAAGGAACAGAAAACAACTAAAAGTTTGTGCAATTATGATTTATGCGTATACAAATGCTCTCTTTTAAGTGATGAAAAGAAAAAAGAAAAAATGCTCTCTTCGATTGAAACAACCCAACAGAGAGAAAAGAAAGAAATCAACCACCGAAACTATATGAGATCTTCAATGACTAACAAAAAGAAATATTGGTTTCCCCCATAAGTCACCTTCGAGTCCTTTGATCGGCAGCGTACTGGGACAAAGGAACGACTTCCGACAAAGGTGTAGAAAACGGAGTCGGAAGCGGGGAGTTCCGACAAACGGGCCAAGACCCATTAAGTTTCAACCAAGCATCAAGACAGGGAACATGGAAATAATGCCTACACTCGGGCATCATCCTCAACATCTCCGAATCTCTATACTCGCTCAAACAAATCGAACACACCGTGCTAACCTCGCCGGGATCCGCAGCGGACGGTTGATCTTTACTGAACTGGAACTTGGGGTAAGAATTTATAACAGCCTGGTCGAGCCCCACGACGGCGTTCCCGTCGTCCCCGTCTTCCGCGACGAAAATGATCCTGGGGAGAGAGTTTCCATCGGAGATGGAGGCGGTGGTGTTGGGAGTGGAGGAGCGGCAACAGATGTAGGAGGCGAGGAGGACGAAGAAACCAAGGGCGATGACGATGGAATAGCCGAGGCCTAAGTTTGTGAGATAATTAGGGGAAGGAGTGGACATTGAGGATCCATTTGGTGAAAGAAAAAGGCTATTTGGAGGAAGAAGAAGAAAGGTGGGTAGACGCTGCTGCATTTAATACTGGCATTCATTGCGGTGCTTTTGCTCTGCTTTGATTTTTCTGGCTTTCGGATATTTTGCATGAAGCTTGGAAATTGACATGGATTGCTGAATCGTCCAAACTCAGTTCAGAGCTCAAAATTTGATTGAGTCAATTAAACTGACTCGGCAGCTGGTGGTTGACATGTTCATCTTCTTATTCATTGCTTATGTACCCCATGACTACGACTTTATGAATTTTCATATTCCCTCGAGGATTGGGATTCAACACTTTGATATTTATTCATAAATAATTTATGTTTTATTTTTAAAATTGTTTTTTTAATGACAAAAGAGACAAGAGCCTAACTAATTCTTAGAGTGTACTACATAAGAGGTTCATGATTGGGTGTGTCTTAACTAAAGTGTCGATCTAATCAATAAAGCATAATGAAAAGTGTGCTTGGTTAGCTGCACAAACACTAACTTCTAATTTAAAATTATTCATAGAACGACATTATTTTCGGACTTATATAAGATAAAAGGCTAACATACGTATGTACGTACCAAATCCAAAAGGAGATCATCCAGATTCTTGAAAAAAAATGTAAATTTGCAGATAACTTTGTTCAATAATAAGACAATGTTAAAAAAAACATAATTTTTCACAAATACCGGGAAGAGGAAATAAAACACGATAGAAAGAATAATGAATCAAAACCAGTCTTTGAGAGTAGGAAGCTTGATCTCTCCTTGACGACTGACAGGGATGGTGATGTCTCCGAAGACGGGAAGATCAATGATGAGTTTAACGTTGAGTTCATAGTCGATATCCCAGTCCCTACAGATATCCTTGGCCAAGCTTATCAGTACGTTGTGCGGCACCTTCATCGGCACCTCCAGTATTGTCGTATCGTTCCCCTTCAACGACCCCGAATCCTCTATCTTTCCTCTTACAATCTCGCTGTTTCATAGTTGCATACCCTCAGTTTTACTTTTTTACGACATGTTTTCGAGTATAATATAGTAGTTTTATAAAACAAACCTGCCGTCACTTTTTAAATCGAACTGGATTTCACATATGGGGATGGAATGGCTATAGGGGTTGCTGACGGCCACCTTGGCGCCGTATTCGACGCCATCTCTACTCACACTGTTTATGTCGACGCCCTTAATGCTGGCTTCCGGCTTCCTCATCTCCGCCACCTTCCCCGACACGAAGTTCTTCACCATCTATACCATATTTTAGACACGTGTTAATATTTGAAGTCTTTCTCTCTCGGATGTCACTTTTTTAACAAATTAATTATATTGAATATTGATTTAATCAATCCTTAAAACGATGATCAAGGAAAAGCAAACCCAATAGGGAAAAGAATAGATGCTAACCTCCATGGATAGTCACTGGAATCACTTGCGAATTGAAAGGAAGATGATCAAATGCAGCTGAGAATGGGTAAATTAAAGACAACAATGCAGTTTTATCTTGGGTAAATTTTGTCATTGCTGTTGTTGTCACGGTTTCGAGGTTGAACCATACAATTTTTTTGTGCGGTTCCAACGGGAATTGGCATCAAGTTTCAACCAAACAAATTTCAAGATGTTTTTTTTTTTGCAACTTATTCCTACGGACGAACCAATTTATATATATTTTTTGTTGGAAAATATGATTAATAATTTAATTTAAAAAATGTAAAATTTTAATATATTATTTTTCGAGTAGCTCGTGAACTTTTCGAGTCAAATATCAAGTAGCTCATTTTGGCTCGTTAAAAATTCGAGTCGAGTTCGAGCTAGAGTCAAGTCCATTCAATTTGAGAGTTAACCGAACTTTGACCGAATCGATATCGAGTAGCTCTGTCTCGTCTCATTTACATCCCCAATCTTTGATATTCTTATGTTATTTATGTACGTACATATTTTATTGTTTTTTCATATTTAAAATATTATAATTGATATGCATGAATCAAGTTACCTCATAAGTTAAAAGGAATAATTATTATTTCTAGATGTCCTAGATTTGAACACCATAAATTACAGGATATTTAAACGCTTATTATCTAAAGATTGAGTTTTTAGAGCATATACTACTACTTGTAAGCATCCTAAAAAATTAAGCCGATAATCATCTTCTTAAAAAATTCAGCTTCTTCAGAAATATTCCTCGCATTTCCGGATATTGAACTTGTTGGTATCTATCACTTGACGCTTGAGGAAGAACCGCTGACAAAAAGAAAAGCACCAATTGAAAATGCATGTATGTTATCCTGATGAGATTGTAATTTGATTAAAAGGACTAGCAAAGAGAAGCATTATATCAGCACGGGAAGAAGAAAATAGAACCACTTCGCTTGAAATAACTCGTATGGTTCGGGCACATTCTCCTTCGGCTTTATAACCATATGCCCCATGGGAGCATTCCCAACGAAGTAAGTGTGAGAAAGGCCTCCAAGTACAGATTCCAAGGCAGACTTTGCACACTGCAAATATTATGTGCTTATATCACGTCAAGAAAACAAAAAAAGAAAACAACACTTACCTTGCGAATCGTAAACATTTTCTGGAAAATGCCACACAGGATTCCCACTAGGAGCTCCATTACTATCACCGTACAGAAGAAGATACAGTCTTCTATCAAGTGCTCTCTGCAATGACCTTGACAAATATAAAATTCAAGACTTCCCTAATCAGAATATTGTACTAAAAAATACCATAATACCACAAATGAACTGATTTCATATTTTATCCACACAAGCAACAACCCCCACCAAGAGGAAGAAAATATCTTCTTGAGGATGATGTTTATTGTCCTTCACATAACTCTTTCGTTAAAAGAAACGAATACAGGTTCTTTAACTAGTTGAGAAAAGCACTTTGAGATCCAATTCAGACCTTTTCTTCCAATAAATTGTTAATTACTGATGATATATATCTGATCTCTATCAAACGAAGGATAACGCATTGGTAACAGGTTCTTACTGAACGGAACAAAATGTACCACTTTATTTCCACCATTCATTTTGTCATCTTCCTAGAGATATCTAATTCAGATTTCAGGCCATTTATTCCTAAAGATTGTTAATGCTTGACAACATATATCAGATCTCTTTCAAGCAAAGAATGATCTCTCGGTGATAGTTCCAACGAGCAGTATGAAATGTTCCACTTACTTTCTGTCATTTGTTTTGTCAGCTTCAGTGATTCTTGGAGCTGGAACATAGTCAATTTGGTAGCACCTTTTCCCCTGGTTATTCAACAATTTCACTTCGTTAGCTGAAAAGAAAACCATCTTTGTTGCACTTTGCCTCTTTCTGAATCCGCAAATTGTACTTGTATGCCGGCACTCGTTGAAAGTGCAAAGCAAGGAGAAAACAAATAGCATATTTGATGTAACCCAATGAACAATGACTTTCTATTACTCTTGTATTCCATGAGAACTCCCATAACAGAGGATGTTGTTTTTCAACTGAAAAAACTAGGCCTAAATTGCTTCACATTGTCTTTCCCTGAATCAACTCTAAATCTCACGAGACAATTAATTTCGACAAATCAATTGCTTTCCTGTACTTTAGTTACTTGTTTCTGAATTGGGTGTAAGAAAAGGTTTATGCAGATGAATAAAATCAAAAACTCTTATCCAGTGACCAATTCAGCATGGATCAGAAAGGACCAAACATACAACGAAGCACCCCTACTACAATATGTAATAGGGAGGAATGAAATTTCAATAATCTATTCAAGTATACAAAAATATGATCATATCATCTCGAAAACACAATGGTCATTTCCAGTTCAAACATAAATACTAGGAGATTTAATGTTGTCTGAAAGCAAAAAAGTAAAGACTAGAAACCAGAAACTAATTCTTTTTCATCTACAAGACTCGTTAATAGAGTCCTAAAAAATTACACAATAAAAAGCATTGTTGGTTTAGATTCTACCAAAAAGTGTATATGACATATACAAGAATGAAAGGTGAAAAAGAAAAAAAGAGACATATCCGAGCAAGTTTTATATGCCACCGGCGGCACTGTTCGCAATCCAAGGAAGGCCAAAAGTAGCCGGAAGATCATCAGACCAACAATCTCCGGCGACCAATTCAGCAATTCCTTCTAAACCCTCGAAGAAATCATGGCTCACCGCCGTGTCAGACATCCCGAACTCATCTTCCCCTTCTTCTTCAACCAAATCCTCCCTGCTGTCCACCTTTGTACTCTGAAGTCTGAACCACAACCCCTTCATCCATGGAGGTCGCTGGAGACGAACTGTCCATGGGTTTACCCGAGGAAGGTTTGGTGGAGTCACCGGCGGCGACCGTTTGTGGAGTGAAAGGCTTCTGGTGGGTGCTGCCAGCGAGTGAATTCCGGTGCGTCGGAGCAGGGTGGTTGTGTTCACCCGTGTAAGTGACTATGAACGTATTCGGGTCGGATCTGTGTCGTTCAACTTGTTTCCGGGCCGAACAGCCCTTCGAGCTACTACATCTGTAATACCCCCTGTTATTCAACGAAAGCAAACAACAAAACCCATTAATTGAATATCCATACAAAAAAAGAAGAAGAAGAAGAAACAAATTTCATTATAAAATCAAATTATTCAGCATGCAAAGAGACAAAACCACATTGTTTACCTTGGATAAGGAGAGCCTTTGATGGGTTTTTGACCATATTTTCTCCATGCCCACACATCTGAAGATAAACCCTCTGCCGGAACTTGGCAAACCCTTTTAAGCTGATTCTTTCTATTCAAGGGGAAAACAACAAAAATTTTCAACTTTTGAGCTCCTCAATTGAAAATAATTTGTTTTAATGCCGAAATTTACCTTCTTTTAGACCGAGAATTATGAGAACTGGGAGTCCTACAAGTGCTACTGGGTGTTGTAGCAGGGCCAGACTGCTTGGGCTTGAGTTGATGTTCTTGCTGTTGTTTCATCTGTGAAGGAAGAGGCTGCGATTTGGGGAAGAAAGGCTTGTAAAGCTCATGCAATTCCTCCATATTATTTCCGGCTTCAAACTGAATCGGAAAAGACAATAACTGACCCTGAAAAGGCTCTTGACTAGCAAACGATGGAAAACTGGATTGGGAGTATAAATCCGCCATGATGGAGCAGTCTGCAACACCGCCGCTTCTGCAGGTTGTCGTAGCGGTGGCGCAACCTCTCACCACCGCATATAAATCCCAACCAACATCCATGGGAAGGTCGTACCTTTTTCAGCAGGCTCCTGCGGCAAGACAAAGAAGAAAATGAAGACAAAACAAGGCGCTGACTTTAGATGCTTATGCTTGTGAAGATAGAAAGAGGGGATTTGTATTGGAGTGGGCTTTTGCGATTATTATATATATAAAGAACAATGGAAAAATAAAATAATTTTGTTTTTTATATAAAAAAAAAGTAAAGTTGAGAGAGAGAGAGGATCGTTGACAAATTGGGTATCTAAAAGCTTGTCGTTTCTGATTTGTTCTATCTATAAGCTTTGTGATTCCGACATTGAAAACCGGTGTGGTTTTGGGGGTTGACATTTGCAAAATGTCAAAGCACACGGCCTGATCTTCCTATTTATTTAATTGTTTTATCTCTTGTAGGTGGAGGCTCATGAATTACAGACAAAAGAGATTTCTCAAGCGCAAAAAAAAAAAAAAGTGGATGCCAGTTAATTTGGGTGCCTCGACAATAAGCTGGGTCCTACTCTTATGATGTGTCGACGAGGCTTACAACTCACCCATAGATATCAACTGTTATTTTTTTTAATGAAATTAGCGAGAATTATTAACGTGATCTAATATAAACAATAACAAAACAAAACATAATATTTAAATATTAATTGTTGATTTTAAATTAATATTACAATCTAATTTGTTTGAATCGTTAATCAATTTTAAAGTTTTATGTTTCGTGAAGATACGGGAAATAAATAAATGAGAGTGAGATAGTTTAATTTATTTTCTTAAATTTTGTTAAGAGATTTTTAGTAATTTTTAAGGTTGATAAGCATAAATGAGTGTTTTGCCTTAACTTGCTACACACTAGACATTTAGCGATAAACTGTGATACTTCCCTTTTCATACCCGACCAATAGAACAATATGCGAAGCTCCTCGTACATCTTGTTATTGCTTGGGCAGTGTGCTTCATGGAAAATTTTACTACTTAACTGAGCATCTGCAAGTACGTACAACCGACCCTTGAAGTATAACACATCTCCATCTCGAAGCTCAAACCTGATGCCTCGCCCTGGCGAACCTACTCGATCCGGCTTCTCATCCAGTCATTTGAACTCTGTAACTTTTTGACTTCACCTACCAACTCTGACTCGACTCGTAACTCGGCTAACAAACCACCAATACTGGATAAACTTAAACGCGCTAGGAAAGATCACAACTCATTTGTCTTTCCTTGATGATAATATATTACGCAGTCATAATCTTTAAGCAACTCAACCCATATATGTTGTTAGAGATTTAACTTTTTCTGAGTAAAAATATACTTGAGGTTTTTATGATTGGTGAAGATATGATACTTCTCACCAAAAAGATAATGTTGTCAAATCTTGACAGCAAACACCATTGATGCTAGCTCAAGGTCATCAAGTGGCTCAATGCGTGTGGTTAATTTTTCATTTCTACGGAATCCTAAGATGGAGAATCCGACGGCAGATGAATCGGTGATTTTATGAGAAAACTCTCTTTGAACAAATTTAATATTCTATTTTGGACCGGCAGTTTAGAAGACGGTGCGCGGCTGACACAACATTAATAGGGGCGTTTACCACTGTTTATTTTATTAGACCGACGTGGACGGCACGAAGGCACTGAATGCAACCGTGTGGGGTCAATTTACCAAGTTAAAAATTCAACTCCATTAATTATAAAATATTAATTTAAAATGTCGCAATAAAACCAATTTAAATAATTACTTCAAAACAATTACAATTCAAGATAATACGAATATAACGATCCTTGGAGAATATGAATTTCAAATACTTTTAACTTTTAATCAATTAAATTATTAATTTAAAATGTTAAAACCTTTATAAACTTACTTGCAATCTTTAGGTTAAATTATTTAGAGAAAATAACTTGAATGACCGAAAATGTTTTATAATATACGATTTTAATCAATTTTTTTGGATTTGCAAAAATAACCAACAAATTCGTAACGCGATTTCAAATTTGCAACACGAACTCCAATTTCGCAATACAGTTTCTAAATTCGCAACTCGAATTCGCCAATTTCGTAACTCAATTACCGATATAGGTAAACACGGTAGAAAAAATATGAATTCGTCAATTTCGCAACTCGAATTCGCCAATTTCGTAACTGAATTACCGATATAGGTAAACACAAACGAACGAACATACCCTCGTTCGTGTTTGTTCAATTCATTTACAGGCGTAGGTTTAGCTGAGTGATTCATACGTGGACTAGAATTTTCCAATTTGAACAAACACGAATTCGTGCCTATATCGGTAATTGAGTTGCGAAATTGGCTGGCGAATTCGCGTTGCGAAATTGGCGAATCCAGATTTTTTTCTACCGTGTTTACCTATACTGGTAATTGAGTTGCGAATTTGGCGAATTCGAGTTGCGAATTTGGCGAATTCGAGTTACGAAATTGACGAATTCGCGTTGCGAATTTGAAAACTGTATTGCGAATTCGTTGGTTATTTTTACAAATCCAAAAAAAATCGATTAAAATCGTAAATTATAAGGCATTTTCGGTCACTCAAGTTATTTTATCAATTATTTATCTATCTTTAGGTTAAATTACCTATTTGATTTCGTCAATGCTCATAATTATTATTATTTCAAATATATATAAAGCTCCTTTTAGACCAAACACTATAATTTGTATGAATGAATGAATGAATTCAATGGGATTGGATGATTGAGACATTGAAAGCAGGGATGGACAAAAAGGCTCGAAACCTAAAATTTTTAAATTTTCTTATATTTTAGATTTTTTATTAATTTTTTAATTTCATAATTCTTAAAATTTTATAATTTCACACTTCTTAAATTTTTTAATATAATTTATTAAATTCACAATCTTATATAAATTTTTACATCCGTTCCCATTGATTGAAAAAGGAGAGGAACATGATGGGAACAGCTCTACAAGGTTTACAATACGTGGGGCTTTTAACTTTTCCAACATTTTACCACTTCTAGTGGGTGGGTAAATTGTAGTGGCGAATAGCCCACATGTCGAGCACTGGCTAATTCGATTTTAATTTTATTTGATAAATAATAGTTAGTTTTTTTATAAAATAATTATTCTCGACGATTAACTTTGTTTTTCCTATAATCTATAATACATTAATCTTTAAAAATGAAAAATAATTATTTTAGAAAGATTATTTTTTGTGATTTACGTAATTATTAGAGTTTATATTGTAGAGATGGTTTTATAAAAATATTATAAGATATTTTACGATACACGGAGTTTTGCGATAAATACATCGGGTTTATGAAATAGAAAAGTTTATCACTTATGCACTTAGTAATCTTTATGTTTATAGTAAATTATTTGTTTATTTCACCCGTAAAATATATAAAATAAATCAAGTTAAATATCGTGTCACGTGTGATTTATTTTATGTTGATTCTCGAATTATTTTTTGCTTATAAATTTTTGATACATTATACATTTCTTTTTTATATATATATTCATTTAACGTTGTTGTCATTTGATGATCTTATTTTAATTTAATGTAACAAAAGTAAATTTACGATACACCATTATAATTTTTTTTTAGAGAAACCATGTATCTATCTCAATTATATATTAAAATTAGTAATTGTAAAACAATTTTATTACGAGGAATAATACGAAATGTAAGAACGAAACTTTGACAAAATATTAGAAGGAACAAAATTGTTTCGTCTTAAAAGAATAAAGAATAATAAGTATTTAAACTTAAAATGGGAGAAAAAAATAGTTTGACAAATAATTAAACCAAAACGACCGAAACTTCCAACCCAAATGTGATGAAGTGTTTAAAATTTTTTTATATACTATAAAGTGTAGGTCGGGTGGTTTTCTCTGTTCAGGATCAAAACAATCTAAGACTCAATTGAGATTTACATAAGAATTTACAGATTGTCTACCAAGAGTGACGATGGTAAAATTCGAACTTGACTTTACAAAACTCAAATTTCTTATTCTCAACCACTTGTATCAACGTTTCGCAACTAAATATTTGATTAGGTATAGAATAAATAATTTAATTTGATGGATTTTCATTTGGTCTAAATTTGTTGGCAACCTGCATCTACCTGACACAATATTTACAAAAATATCCCTATATGTGCAAGTTTAGATTTTCCTATGCTCATTGTTTATTTTTTTTGCTATTTTTTTTCTTCTAAATGATACACTTTAAATATAAATAATAAAACAAACCTAAAAGATAAAATATTTAAATATAAAACCTTATTACCAAAGCTAATAGCTTGCAATTTCAAGGCGAAATTGATCTAATAAGTCAAGCGGGTAAGTAAATTAGTTCATTAAATCAACCTTGATTTTATTTTTGAAATCTACTGCAAATATTACAGTGCAGGATAAACTCGTCATGTTCACATGATGAATTTATCAAAATAATATTTTTATTCAAACTCATCACGTTGATTTGATAAATTTTAAGTCAATGTAATAAATACTAAAAATCTTAAATTAATTTTAAATATGACTTAATAGCTAGTTTTTCTACATGTCTAGTCTATTGGGCTAATTTTACCGCAATCTGGAGGGTAGTAGCAATAGATCACTTTGTACTTTTCGGTCAATTGGAATAGAAAAGGCCCATTATTTAATACCCAAATTTTGATTAGTGATCAAAGTGCAATTTTTGAAAGTTTAGTGATTAAAATATGAATTTATAAATTTTAGGGACCAAAAATATATATTTTAAAAGTTATAAATTTTGGTTTGTAATAAATAGTCTGTCCCGAAATAAATGTTTTCGTGGGAATCAGAATTTTTATTCGGGATTTGTCCTAAAAGCTTTAAAGCAGTAAAATTCGATAAGAAATTAGATAATCGAATCGAACAGAAATTTCATGAAAATTTGAAGGATGCTAGATAAAGATTGGAAATATTAGAAATTTAGCATGAATAAGTGGAATTAAAGTTAATTTTCCTTATTTAGCTGAAATTGGAAATATTTAGTGACTAAATTGTAATTTTAAAAATTGCAAGGCCAAAATAGAAAGCCATCTTCAAATTGATTAATCTTTGACTATGGGATATTTTAATAGAATATACTTGAAATGACAATGGATAATTATCACGGTTCATTAATAATAATTTTGAGATTTCTCATAAATTAAACTTTATATTTAATTATATTAAAAGGTGACAAGTGTTTTAGGTTATAATTATCAAGGAAAATAGATGAAAAATCAGCTTCTTTTCTTTTTGTTGCTGCCGTGAACTCCATGCTCAAGAGGTGAGGATTTTCAAATTTATTTTAGGCTTATTCGATCTATTTTTGGGTTAAACTATTAGATAGAGAATTAATCATCTTGAAATTTTCTATCATTTGATATGAAAATTACATGAAAATCATGCTTGGATGATGAATTTCATGAATTGGGTGGTTGAAGAACATGTTAACTATGGTTAGAGTTTATTGAGGTCGGTGGAATTTTGATTCAATTTAATGTTGTGATGATTGGAATAGTCCGAATTAGATGTAAGGAGGTTGAATTAACGTTCCATTAAATATAATCCATATTATTTTACAATTATTCGACGTAATCTGCATTCCACCTAATAATTTTTTTCTAAATATCATTAATTAAATTGTTAAATCAAACGAAATGAAGATAATTTAAATAATTAAAGCCGTAATATTAATAATCTAGTCTATCTCTGTATAACACTCAAACTGTTCAGTGATCACCACAAAATTTAATTCATAATACAGTGGATAAAAGTACTTCAAATTATTTAGGCTTAATGCCTAAATAAGTGCTCAAACTATTTTTTTCACCAAATAAGTGCCTACGGTTTTTTATCCATCCGGGTGACTAACGTTACAAACGTTACTATTTTATGTGTCTAGGTCATCAAAACAGTTAGTTTTTCCCTTTAAGTGCCACGTGTCAATACTTGGTAATTTTGAAATTTATTTTTTATAAAAATATTATTATGTTTATAAAAAATCCTAACTTTTCTTATATTATAAAACAAACCAAAATACTAAATTCTAACCTTAATCCGTGCTGGCGCCTTCTCCGGTCACCAACTCCGTCGTCGACGTAGCCCTTGACATCATCCTAGTTATATGTTGTCATAGTTGTCACTGATTCACCGTAGAAATCGTGTGAGATCACGATTTTCATCATAGGATTCATGAATTTGTGGTCTATTGATCGTCAACCGGTCACGTTTTCATAGGGGTTACGGTCGTCAGGGGGAGGGGAGGTAGTGAGGAGCTTCTTCGACGGTAAAGGGCAACGATCGACGTTGGTTTAGGGGTTGAAATGAAAGTTTTTAAACTTTAGGGGTTATTTTAAAATTTGTATTTTTTTCTTTTTTAAAAATATATAACTTTATTTTTTTAAAATCATATATAAAATTTTTAAAATTATCAGGTGTTGACACGTGTCACTTAACGGGAAAAACTAATGGGCTGACGACCTGGGCTCCTAAAAGGTTAATATTTGTAACATTAGGCACCCGGATGAGCAAAAAAAATTATAGGCACTTATTTGGCACAAAAGAGATAATTTGGGCACTTATTTGGGAATTAAGCCAATTATTTATAACGGATATTTTATATTTTTCATTTATGGCATGTTTAAACATGCATTATCTTCTAAATTATAAGTAAGAAGAGATCGGAAATTTTTAAATAAATATTTTATTAAAAATATACTATTTAAAACAAAAGATTTTTCTAATGTCAAGAGCATGTTTACGTTATAAACTAAAGTTGAGAGTTTATTTGAATGCAAAATAAAATTTAAAAAATAAAACTATAAATGAAAATTATAAGGAAAATAAAATTTTCAATGAGATGAACTATTTTGTAACGCAAAATACATATTTAAAGATTGGGCTTTACCACAAAACTTTCAATTAATGTGTTCACCCTTAACCCGCAAATGTACTCAATTACGAGTTAAAGATGTTACATTAACTTTTAATCACTTTGCAAAACTCAATCGGGTCAAATTTAAAACTTTTTGAAAACTTATTCATTCCCTTTTTCATAACATTCATAAATCACATAGCTTTAAATTTTAATAGTTTAACGTTAAAATCAGATCTGATTTCAAGTAGTTTGGTAATTCGACACCGAATCATATTTAAAATGAAACTGCCTAAAAACTACCTACATAAAAATCCATTTCGATAGGATTATAATTATAATTTCATAAATTCTTTTCCTGGTGAATATTAACTATAGCTAATAACATATATACCATGTATACTAATTTATATAACACAACCCGACTTATAACCAAACTTTTCAAAGCAACGAAAACACACATAATTAATATGCATGCTAATTAGATAAGTCAAAGGTAAGATGTCTTACTGATATTGATATTATGTATGATTTTTTTGAAAAGATGCTCGAGATGCTCCTCACTTCACGTTTTTTCTATGTCAAATCTACGCATGAAAATCATCACACGCTAAGTAAAACTTAGTGAAGCAGTAACACAACTGAGAAATAACATAGAATGTCAAAAATTACATTAAAAAAAGAAATATAAATAAAATCATGAAACTTCCAAACCGGACTATACAAGCCATTTTTCTTCTCCAGGAACCTGAAAATCATTATCTCATAATTTATCAAATCATATATATCATATCAGACATTACAAATGTTCCATTTTTTTTTTCATTCGTATATATTTCAGAACTTCATTTTCATGTTCTTTTCTTTTAGATACTTTTCACAACTTTCACATTTACTTTCATATCCCAACGTACACAACTGAGAATATTAGGTACACGATCAGAACGAGTGTGTGCACAATAAGTAGTCATAATTGCTTAAATTGAACGCAGACGTAACTACTAAAATTGAACACAGTCATAATTGCAAAATTGAACGTAGTCATAACTTCAAAACTGAACGCACCCTTGGTGAAACACATAAATATAAGTACTGTAGAACACACATCACTATATTGCATAATAACTTATATATCGACAACTCACAATGTCAATACATCGTGAAGCTCAGAACGCACATTAGTGCAAAATAAATGTACACAAAGGTACCAAAACGCACTTATAGTGCAAAATACACAATCACTCAATCTCATGGTATGTCAATTGTATCACTAACTCTCAATGCATATACAATGGATTTTATAATTCAAATCAAATATCAAATGCCATTAAAAAATAATCATAACATAAATTAGAACAATTTGGCAATTCATAGCCGAAATCAATCTTAATCATTTAGAAAATATTATGAAAATATTTCATAATATGATTCAAAATTCTTTTTCTATTAAAAACATTTGATGTTGACTTATCACAAGTCTTTCTCAATCATAATAATTAAATAATAAACTGCATTCACTTGACATTTTATATACAAGTCAAAATATAAGCCTCACTAAGCTTTAATATGATCCTTCATTTCGATTATGAAATTTATCACAATTTTGTATTCTGGTAGTTTGCACTACCTTCAAAGAAACATTATTTTGCATTAATACGCACTAAAAAGTTATTCGTTTATACCAATGGAAGCTAGACTCAATACGAATCTAACCATATAATGAACGTCTTCTAATTCAATTTGTACAATTTATAGTGATTTTTCAAAACTGACTTACAAAATTGTTTTGAGCAGAATCTGATGCCTTGTTTTCTGATCTATCCTAAATTAAAAATTCATATCTTTTTGTCTACACCTCGAATCAATATTCATTTATTTAAACGAAACTAGACTGATATACAAATCAAACGGTATAGATATCATTCTCTAATAACTTCTTTTTAATTTATGATGATTTTATAACTTATGGTTCAAATCATAATTTCTAGGTAACTTTCCCTGATTAACACCCTTAGCTTATTCCATAATTTTATTAGCTTACCAAATGAACATTTATACATGAATCACAAATCACACAATATTTAGGATTCACTTCTTACTATAGTAACTCCATCATAGGCTCAACGCAAGTCAATGTTCATTCGATAACATAAATACACATTAAATATGCACTCACCTGTGTGTTTAGCTTGCAACCTTCCTTAGAAATTCACATTTCATCCTTAAGCTTCTCCTTAGCTTAATATTGTTTGATCCTGATTTCAATCATAATCTAAATGAACACCATTTGCAAAATATATACGATTCAAACCACATGTTAGAGTCTTACTAAAATATGCACACATTAGAAAATAAATTTCTAAAAATCGTTTGATGCTCATTCGATATAAATTCTATGTCACAACATAAATGTTTACCTTAACACTTCTAATTGACCATTCAAGTCCCTTTTTCCTCCCCTAAATTCATCAAACGCCACATAACATTTTCACTTAAATTTCCAAGTTTTCCATTTGTGATTTGATCCTCAACTTTACCAATTTTCCAAAATCAAACCTCTAACCATGATTGTTTTAGAATTCATATCAACTTTTCCATTTAATTCATAATGATCCTTCATTCTTAATCCAACTTAAAATTCAACATTAAAATTCAACATTGAACACCTTAATTAATATTTATATAATAAAGTCCCCCAATTCTCAAAACTTGTAAAGTGACCCTTTTCTATTTTAAGCTTCCAAATTGATCCAAATCAATCTCCAAATCACGTATGAACATTTTTAATATAAATTCTAGATCATAAGAGATTTTTAACATTTTTCCTCAATTTTCCCTTTTTGGCCTAAAATCACAAAGTAGTTAGGTGCATGCAATGGGGTTTCGGTGGATTTAAAATTGTCCGGAAAACACAATTGGGCATGCAATGGAACATGACGTGATTATGACATCTTATCTAAATAAATAAGATTATTAAAATAATTTTATTTGATTAATATAATTTAAATAAAAAGTTTAGTTATAAATATATTAAATTTGCTCGTTTTTAATTTATAAACGAGTAATCGAATTACTTGAACTGTATTGACTTATAGTAACAAAATTATTGATAAAAGTATAATATGAATACATGAATTATATTACCAACATCAATGGGTTGGTTTAAGTGGTAGCCAGGTTGATATCATTTAAGTAAGTTTCGAGTGCAAGTTTTTGTTTGTACAAAAAAAATCCATAAGAGACTCATCCATCAAATTTAGGTGTACCCTGGACCGGTCCAAATTAATCAAAACATAACTTTAGGAACCGAAAAGACAAAAAAAAATACATATATTATATACAAATTATATTTTGATTCTTTTATTAAAAATAAATAAATGAAAATTTAAATAAGATATTCTTTTAGGCATAGAATGTACATTTAGTTGGTTAGTAAATTGTTTATTCATATTTTTTAGGTCATGAGTTTTAATTTTTTTTTTCGGAGCACAATTATTCTATCTTTCCCTCTAAGTAGAATTAGAATTGGACTTAAAATTTATAAAAAAAAAATAGTGAAATGAAGAAAAAAAAGTAAATTTTAAGCTTTGTATTTTATTTTTAGTTGTATACGTAATACCTAAATAGGTGATTTGTCTATTTTCCTAATTTAAAGTAAATAATGGACATTTAAAATTATCCATATTTCACTACCGAATCAACAAATTCAATAGAATGGCTCAATCTATAAAAGAAGACCACATTTATTTTAGGGATAAATAATTGCATTTAGTGGTTAAGATAAGTGTTTAGAAGTTAATGTCCACACGACTTTCTGCTTGTCACCAATCCACAACATCAATGACCAGGATAGATTAGGCTCCAGAGTTGGCTTATTTTTTACTTTTGTATACAGGTTAGGCCTAAGACTTGGATGTTGATAATTTCCCATTAATTAATAATATTTTTATTTTTAATATTAAATTATTATTATATCAATTTACTCATTAATGATGTTGATACTTGATAGTTAAATTTATCTATTTTAACGATTAAAATCATACATCGTGTTACACTAGGCTTATGACATTTCAAAAAATATTTTATTTTAAGATTAAAAACATATATATTTATAAATTTAAAAGATTTGGAATTTTTGGAAATATTAAATATGATTAAAATTCTAAATGTTATAAAATCATTTTTTTATAACTAAATTTGTTAAAATATTTTCCTTGAAAATCAGTATTTTTAAAGATATTAAATATTTTCTTTTTTTTTAAAAAAATATTTGTCATGTGACACTTTTTGATAATGTAATTTGATATTTTCTAATAATAATTAATTTTATAATTTTAAAAATTTTATTGGCTGTAAAATAGTTCATAATTTAATTATTATTTTCTTTAAGAACACAAAACTTTTCGCAACTCTTTTCTTTATAAAGCACTCGTAAATCTTATATATATGCGCATGTTATTATAAGTGTTGATTGTATATTTTTATTATAAGATGTAAACTGGAAGAAGAGGGCTAATTTACAACCTACCTCTAAACTATTTTTAAGAGATCAAATAAAAAGTTGGCATTTTTCTATACATAAATCTACATGAGCAAACTGAATTGGATTCAAAGAAGCACAATAAATTGCAGAAATGAGAAATGGTTGATCAAAACAAGTTCAAGTTTCCATTTATCACTCTACAACACCTTAACTAATACATTAAAACCAAAATGGATTACATTACCAAGGCGCACCATCACCATCCATCTATATACACACTCTTCTTTTCCTTGGTTCGCCTTTAACAAATACACAAGCATTTGGATTCTCTCAATGCTTTGAACATAGTAAGAAGTGTCATCTGTGGATTGTATGCTCTGTAGGCCTTGACAAGCTCCAAAACCGGGTCCACCGGTGGGCTGCGGCTGCAGCTGTTGCTCCTCTTCCTTCTTCTCCTCCTCTTTCTTAGCTTCTTCTTCTTTCCTAGGCTCCTCTTCCTTCTTCGGTTCTTCTCCTTCTTCGGTTCTTCTTCCTTCTTCGGCTCCTTTCCTTCTTCGGTTCCTCTTCTTCGGTTCCTCTTCCTTCTTCGGCTCCTCTTCTTCTTGGGTTCCTCTTCTTTCTTGGTTCTTCCTTCTTGGCTCCTCCTTCTTTGGTTCTTCCTTCTCCGGCTCCTTCGCTGGCCCGACCGATACTATACTGGTCGACCAGTTCTTGCGTAATTTGCTCACCACATTCACAGCATCAACCGTTCCGATCACCGTCAATTGCTTGGCTTCATATCCATGGCAATGGAATCAATTCCTATCAGGCAAGCAATGAGAAACACATGCTAACTAATCAACATGTCAGCACAAAAGAACAACATAGCATGTAGAAATCAGAGGAATTAAGAATCAATAACTGACAAGATGAAGAATTTGTTGTCATCAAGATCCCCAAGGGGTCTTTTAACAAATAACAATCCAATTAACAAGTCCCATCATTTTCTGGTCTTACTACAAGTAAACGCATAATAATAAAGGTCACGTATGTACCTGAAAGAGTTGAGACTGTTTTGAAAGCCCTGTGCTTGGCTTTGTCATCATGCAAATCCAGCTTCAGCACAATCTTCTGCATTAACAAAAAGAGATCTGTTTCAGTAAGCATTAAAAAATTAGTCATTTTTTTATTTGAATCATCAAATAAGATTGCAAAAAACCTAATATCCTTTGGATTCATAGAAAAAAATTACATCCCGCAAGCAAAACCCAGATTTATATTTATTATAGCCGAAAAGATTAAAAAATTAAAAAATCGGCGAAGAGACACCATTGATTCTTAGGGTCCATTAAATTCAGATTTTAATAATCAAAACGAATTCAAGAACAAAGCCTTACGATT